>NC_025994.2:46196209-46416423 GCF_000442705.2 Elaeis guineensis
TGTCCACTATGGAAGAGCAAGAAGGGAGAAAGAAGTGGCTCAGAATCAGTGAGTGCAGTTGCTGGGCAGCAGGTGGAGGATGATCTACTTGTGGTATCAGATGGTCACAAGCATTACACAGAGGAGTGGACACTAGACTCTGCGTGCTCACATCACTACACACCACACAGGTCTTGGTTTGCGACATACACCAAGATAGATGAGGGATCAGTGACTCTAGGCAACAATCATCCTTGCAAGGTGGCTGGGATAGGAACAGTCAAGGTGAGGATGTTTGATGGGATTGTGAGGATATTGACAAATCTAAAGCACGTCCCGGAGCTGGAAAAGAATCTGGTGTCACTAGGCTACTTGGAGCGTAGTGGATACAGCGTCAGCAGTAGGGCTAGAAGTGGAGTATTAAACATCTCCAATGGAGCTATGGTGGTGATGAGAGGCAGGAGGTTGGATAATAATCTATATCACATGGAGGGATCTGTAGTGACCGGAGAGTCTGATGCAGCAGTTGCAGCACAGGACCAACAGGGGGCTTACAGGATGTGGCACTACCGCCTAGGCCACATGAATGACAAGTGGCTGAGGGAGTTGAGCAGGAGAGGACTCATCTCTGATCTGGAGGATGGTGCTACAGAAGAGATCTGTGAGCCTTACCAGATGGGAAAGCAGAGGAGAGTTCAGTTCAACATCAGTACAACCCGCAGTGCAGCCCCTCTAGAGTTAGTACACACGGATGTGTGGGGACCAGCCCCAGTTTCAGCTAGGAATGGGGCTAGATACTTCATGACCCTGATTGATGATTTCTCAAGGAAACTCTGGATTTACTTTATGAGAGAGAAGTCTGAGGTCTTCACCAAGTTCAAAATCTGGAGAGCTGAGTGGAGGAGCAGGGGAGGAGTGTGAAGTGTTTGAGATCAGACAATGATGGGGAGTACACCAGCAAGAGTTTCAGGACTACTGTGAGGAGTGTGGGATCAGGAGATACTTCTCAGTTAAGGGGACTCCATAGCAGAATGGGGTGGCTGAGAGGATGAACAGAACACTTTTGGAAAAGGCACGATGCATAAGGCTGCAGGCAGGGCTTCCAAAGGCATTCTGGGCTGACACAGTTGACGCAGCGGGTTACTTGGTCAATAGATCACCTCACACCAGGTTGGATGGCAAGCTTCCAAAGGAGGTGTGGTCTGGGAGGACAGTTGGGCTGGGCCATCCACGGGTATTTGGGTGCACAGCCTATGTGCACATTGGAGCTGGTGAGCGGAGCAAGCTAGACGTCAGATCACGTAAGATGGTGTTTCTAGGCTATCCGCAAGGAGTTAAGGGATACAGGCTATGGGATCCCTTGAAAAAGAAGGTCATCATTAGTCGAGATGCAACTTTTGATGAGGAGTCAGTCCTACGGAGGCGAGCAGGCATGGAGGAGCAGCAGGAGCAGGAGGAGGTCCAGCAGGGCACTGCTGGACAGCTTACCTCTTTGATTTTGCCTCTTGTAGGTACTATGGGAGGACATGACATTCAGGTGGAGAACCTACCTAAGGTGTCTCCACAGGTGGAGAGGACTCGAATGGATGATCGAGGTGAAGAGGTCCAGCAGGAGCGAGCTGGATCGAGGACTGATATCGATGTTGCCCTACACAAGCCCAAGAGGACCATCAGGCAACCGGACCGATATGGCTTCGAGGAGATGCTGTCATATACCCTGGTGATAGTGAATGGAGACCCATATACGTATCAGGAGGCTATTGAGAGCCAGGACAGAGAGTGGTGGGTCCAGGCGATGTCCGAGGAGATGTAGTCTCTCCACCAGAACCAGACGTGGCGATTGGTGCAGTTGCCACAGGGGAAGAGGCCCATTGGCTGCAAATGGGTCTATAGTCGCAAGGAAGGGCCTTCAGAGCAGGGAGGTATCAGATTCAAGGTAAGGTTAGTGGCTAAGGGATACTCCCAGAAGGAAGGCATCGACTTCAGCGAGGTCTTCTCTCCCATCGTCAGACATACTTTCATCAAAGTGTTGCTGAGTATTGTAGCAGCTCAGGATTTAGAGCTGGAGCAGATAGATGTCAAGATGGTGTTCCTCCATGGGCATTTGGAGGAGAGAATTTACATGGAGCAGCCACCCAGTTTCAGGGATCCAGGATCAGAGGAAAAGGTTTGTTTGTTGCAGAAGTCGTTGTACGGGCTGAAGCAGTCACCGAGGCAATGGTACAAGCGGTTTGACTCTTATGTGCACAGCATTGGACTTTCCAGGTGCGAGTTTGATCCCTGTGTTTATGTTCAGTCTCTTGAGGATGGTTCCAGGGTGTTCCTACTCTTGTATGTGGATGACATGCTTATAGCATGCAAGAGTAGAAAGGTTGTATAGGATCTGAAGGCATCCTTATCTCGGGAGTTTGAGATGAAGGATTTGGGCCCTGCAAGGAAGATCCTAGGCATGGAGATTTTCAGAGATCGAGCCCAGAGGGTGCTGCATCTATCTCAGGGGGGCTACATACAGAAGGTCTTAGAGAGGTTCGGGATGAAGGGAGCAAAGCTGGTGGGCTGCCACTTGCCGGTCACTTCAGACTCTCGAAGACCATGGCACCACAGACTGAGGTGGAGGCTCAGGAGATGGAGATGATTTCTTATGCTTTAGGAGTTGGGAGCTTGATGTATGCGATGGTCTATTGTAGGCCAGACATCGCTCATGTAGTGAGTCAGGTTAGCAGGTTCATGGCGTAGCCTGGCAGGGAGCACTGGAGAGCTCTGAAGTGGATATTCAGATACCTGGCGGGTTCAGTTAGAGTTGGCATCTACTACGAACAGCGAGGAGGTGCAGTGGGATACTCTGACATGTCTAGGGAGGCTCAGGGGCTGATTGGCGGTTATGTAGATGCAGACTTCGGTGGAGATGTGGATACCCAGAGGTCTACGACAGGCTTCATCTTTAGCCTGTATGGAGGTCCTATTTCTTGGAGATCGAGTCTGCAGCCTATCACGGCCCTATCCACTACAGAGGCAGAATACATTAGGCTGACAGAAACAGCTAACGAGGAAATTTGGCTGAAGGGTTTGTTGACAGAGATGGGCCTTACTCAGGAGGCCATTAGAGTGCATTGTGACAGCCAGAGTGCACTTCTATTAGCACAGAACTCAGTCTATCATGTAAGGACAAAGTACATCAACATTCGGTATCATCAAATCAGGGAGCTTGTGGAGGATGGTGAGGTGGATCTGGTAAAGGTACACACCAAGGAGAACCCAACTGATGCACTTACGAAGGTACTTCCACGGGACAGCTTTCAGAGATGTGTTGAGCTAATTCGACTGATGGACAGAGTGGAGCTGGTTGAGGCCTTGGGACACCAAGGTGGAGATTGTTGTGATCCAGATGGTATGCCCAAGGCCCAGGGGACCAAGGCTAAGGCCAAGGTCCATCATTCATGAGGGCTTTATGGAGGCTCTAGGACTAGTTGGGCCCTAGGTTGAAAGGCTGTGGGCCTTTCGGGTTCTTGAGGTCTAGGTTATGTGGGCCTCAAGGGACCAACTCTTTATGGGCCAGGTCTGGACCCAAGATAGGTGAGATTAGGTCAAGTCATGGGTGTACATGAGCTTGGGTTAACCTAATCTCTCATAGAGTTGGTCAAGGGAGTTTTGGGTTTGGGTCACTTGACCCTGTGTTTATATATACATGCACTGTATAGGTTTGATTAAGCCAAGGAATATGAAAACCCTTTCTCCCAAGTCTCTCTCTCTCTCTTCAGCTATTCACCATGTCCCAAGAGCAAGAAACCCTAGGGTTTCTTGCCGCCAGGTCCATAGAAGGCAGGAAAAGCAGGTGAGGCGCTAGGGTTTTGAGCCCCTCCCCCTTTGTGCCGCCAACCATATTGCCTCTCCCTCTCTTGCAGCCACCCAAACATCAGGTTCAGGACTTAGAATCTCTTGCTATGAGGTTGGTATAAGTTTCTCTCAAATATGGAGTTGATCTGAGGTCGTTTGAGGTGCGGGTGAGATCTCCATCAACAGATCTACAGGAAAGGCTGCAGCAGGATAGATCTGCAAGGTCTGGTTCTATCTACCTTCTTCCCTATCTAGAATATCCCGATTTGAGATCTATGAATTGAAAGACCTCGATCCAGGCCTGATCTAGTTGGGTACCAGATCTTGGACTTTTTTAGAGGTGATCTTAGAGGCGCTCTTCATCTAGAATGAAAGGCTGACGAAGAAGACAACAACCAGGCTGATTTCGTCAAGGGCCTTCGATCGAGTCCAGAAGTCTCCAGATTTGTTCGTTGCTGGTTCCGCTGCACCCAAGGTCCATGGGAGGAGCCGGGATCATGCTCCAACACCTTCTTGTGGCATGGTGTGAAGGGGAGAGAGAGAGAGAGGGGCCACACCCCCTCTCATGTGCCAAGAAACTCTAAGGGGTGCCAAGTGTTGGCACCCCATCTACCTGCTCTTCTCGACATGAGGCATCCAATCAGATTTCTCTATCTGATTGGGGTGCCCCATATACTTGCCTAAAGGGGCTGATTACATACCAATTTAGTCTGATTTTATTTAAAAAAAATCAGATTAAAAGGATAGAACTTTTTATGAGATAAGAATGTACCTTTTTAAGTTAATTGGATTCCTCATTTGAGTCAAGGTAGAGCCTATATAAAGAGAAAGTCTCTTAAGATTTTTAGTTAGTTAAATTTTGTGAAACAAAAACTCTCCCTCTCCTTTCTCCATGCCTCTCCTCCTCTCTCTTCTCTTTCCCACACCCAAGGGTTGGGCATCCCACTTTTCTGCATGCAAAGTTAGGTGATCTTCTTCTAGAATGAAGAATAAGGAGAAGAAGGTTGCAGATCAAAGAGTTGATTCCATAGTCTAGATCAAAGAGTTGATCAAGTTTTTAAAGGCTGAGATTCTACTTGGAGAAGAAGAGTCCACTATGAGAAGATTAACTTGAGATTGATTCCGATGGATACCCAAAGAGAATGGACACATGTGCGCCTCGAGAAACTTTAAACCAAAGATCATCAGTTATGGTGAATTTCTACTCGTGCTAAAGTATTAAGATTTGATCTCATACTTATTTTAATTTTTAGATCACATGTATGTCTTTTCTCCTGGACTTGGGTAGGATTAGATAAAATCTAATACATGTGGGGTTAAAGAATTTAACCTATTTATTTTTCCACTACAATCAAAAAGAGTTTTGAAATCTACACATGCACCCTACCCGACTTTCCAACAACTTTGTTGTAATATCCACAAGGGTAGCATTTTTTAGATATAGCTGTATGGAAATGAAAGATCTGACTTAACTAAAAAATACTATAGTTTGTTATGATATCTATAAGGTTATGAGTACTTTTAGAGGTAATGATTATGTTGAGAATTGCATGAGATATAATTGGATAGATTTTTCAACCTTTGAACTCATTGAGATTTGTTATGATATTCACAAGACTTCATTGAGAGATTAGGGTCTCAACCTCACTAAGAAACCAACTTAGGATTTTCTCGTCTACTATAGAGAGGGCTATGGTATATGATAAAATAGTGGGAGTAATAACTAGAATAAAAGACCTCATCTAGTTATACAAGTCATCATGAGAAGTCTGCTTATACTATTGTTCTTAATTTATGTAGATTTAGTTTTGCATTATGGCTTCTTCTTTTTCACTGTATGAAACCATAAATGAAAATACATTGATCGGTTCGAATAGTGCGTACTGGTTGAGGAACATGCGAATTAGATTCGCATAAGAGAAGATCTTTGATGTTCTGAATAATCTTGATATTGGTTCGATCAATAATAAAAAGAAGGCAAAGGTTGTCCCCATGGATATTACCTGTTATCATTGTAGAAACTTAGGACATAGAAAGAATAATTACAAGAATTACCTTGCAACCTTGAAGCATGGTGCAAATATTGCATCAAAAGGTGTGTATATGATACAAACTTATTTTTTATTGGGTACATTAGATTTTGATACTTGGATATTAGATATCACTTGTGGATCGCATATATGCAATTCATTGCAGCGACTATAGCATATCAGAGGTCTAAAAAGAGGTGACCTTGAGCTTTATGGCATAAGTGAAGAGTTCATTAGCACAGAGACTATGAGAACCTATATACTTAATGTTGGAAATTATGTCATAAAGCTAATCGTTTGACGATTGTGCTAATTATAAATATATGTGAATTGATAAATAATAAAAGTTATTTGATATTTTTAATCATAAGGATACATCTTCTAACAAACTCCTATGTTGTGATGAAGTCCTTAAGATTACTTTCATCGATAAAGGAGGATTTATCGTATAGTCCTTAAATTAGTTTGCTACCAAACGATACGCTATTACTAGGACGATAGTGATATCAAGTGTAGGTCATTGTATGCCATATATGTTGGTTATTCTCATAACCAAATGGTATAGAGATACTGGTATGATATGTAAGTGAGATATAGGAGTACATTGTCACTGAACATGACCAATTGCGGAGTACTCTGCTACCAAGGGTAGCTCACGAAGGGTATGGGTATAAGTGTCACTCCGACTTGAGATCACCACGGTGATTTGTAAGCAACTCATTGTACTTTGGTGCCTGACTAACTGAGTTTCTAATTCAGTGACGAAAGATTTTTAGGTATAGTCAAGTACTTGTTAAATCGGTACGTGAGTCAAGATGGGATTGACCCCTCCGAATTAGTAGGAGATATGCATTAGTGTATTTCAATTTAGCAAAATTTGGGCCCGAGTAATCCATGTGATGGATTTAAAAAAGATTAAAATATAATGTGGATGACTTATCTAGGATTGACAGTTAAATCCTAGGTTATCTTCGAGCATTAGGGTCAAAGAGATGAATTATATGGTAACCATACATCAATAGGTTCTTGAATGTTACTTCGCCTTCATTCGACCTATCCGGACGTTGGGTTATCATTGCTAGAGAGTTACATCAATTGGTTTAGAAAGGTGTTCCTGTGCTACTGGCTTAGGTTCGAACCTATGGGGTCACACTCAAAAGCTTCTTTCTGACTGATCATGTGGCTGATCAACGATTGAAAATCATTTAAGAGCTTAATCGTCAATTCGATTGATGGTTAATCTTATACAAAAGTTATAATAAATTAATTCATCAAGTGTTACTAAATTAATGAAGAATTAATTAGTAATTAAATTACTAATTAGATCAATTTTATTAAGCAAAGAGGATTAAATAAATCTAATTGAATTAGATTCAATTAGGTTTGACCTGATTAGATTATGAGATGACCTAATCGCTAAGAGAGAATTATCTATGATTTGATCAGAATTTTGGTTCAATCAATTTTTAATTTAATTAAAATTTGATTAAAAATTTATGAATCTAATTAGATTCAATTTTATATATTTTATTTGTAATAAATCAGATGTGATTTGGTTTGGATTCAAATAAGAAAATTAAGAGTCCTTATTGGAATAGGACTCTTCTCCCTACACCAACCCAGATTGCACATGATATATCTCCACATACAAAATTGTTTTGTGTGAGATTTTTTTATACCCAAAGAGTATTTTTCCTTATCTATCTCACATATAAATTTGATTTAGTTTTGATAAAAAAAGTTTGAAAATTAGATTTTAAAATATTCTTTATCAGAAGAATCTGTTCTCATCCAGATCAACCTCTCCATGCCAATAAATTTTTTTCTCCTTATATGTATTATATTTTGAGGATATTTTTCATGAGAGATTACTTGGAGAACTAATTTACTATAAAAAAATATTTGAAGGGGTGTCCTATATTTTTTTGATATATTTTTGGATGTAGAATTGTGAAGGGAGGCAGAATCCTGTAAGAGTCCAGGATCATTAGGACTCTTCACCCCACCTCTTTACATGCCTATAAAAGGAGCTTTTGTTGTGCCACATTCTTAGTGTGTGGAGTACCTCCCACCAGGAGATCAATAAAGAAAACTTCCTGGAAGGGTATGAAACACGTTGAAGAAGAACAGCAATTTTGGTTGCAGCAGTCTTGTAAATTCTGTCGACAGGATTTCTTTCTTCGATTTGAACCCCTTCTCCATTAGATCTAAAATCTACTTTTTGAGACCTAAAAGAATACTTGATGAAGCCTCTGAAACTAAAAAATTAAGATCTGAAACTCCTCTTGGGTCGCCAAGAGGGGGCACTCAAAACAGGGGTGTACAAAAGAGGCAACGCTGGTTCCTTTCTTTCCTTTTTGGGTTGGCAGCCAAGAAACCCTAGGTTTCTTGGTTCTAGGGAATGGAGAAGACCAGAAAGAGAGGGAGAAAGAAAGAAAAAGAGAGAGAGTTTTGATAGAAAATAATTTGATTGATTGAACCCCTTCATACAAACCCTAAATATAAAGGTATTTATACAAGGTCAATTGACCCAACCACAAAACTCCTTTGGCTAACTTGATATGAGATTTGTGCTAATCCAAACCCATGTACACCCATAATTTAAATAAATATTATCTACTTAGGACTCAAATCTAGCCCAAAATAAGTTAGTCCCTCAAGATCCAAAATTTTTGGACCTCAAGATCCAAAAGGCTGACAGCCTTTCATCTTAGGACCCAAACTAGTCCTAGAAACCCCATGAGCACATCATAGACTTTTGACCTTGGCCTTAGCTTTGGTTCTCTGAGCCTTGAAAGCACCACATGAGGCCCAACAATCTCTACCTTGATGCCCCAAGGCCTCAGCCAAACTCCGTCCTGTCCATCAAGCACATCAGTGTCACACATCTTCGAAAGCTATCCCGTGGAAGAATCTTCGTCAGTGCATCCATTGGATTCACCTTGGTGTGGACCTTCACCAGCTCCATCTTACCTTCTTTCACAAGCTCTCTAATTTGGTGATATCTAATATCAATATACTTCATCCTCGCATGGTAGATAGAGTTCTGTGTAGGTAACAGTGCAGTCTAACTGTCACAGTGCACCCTAACGGCCTCCTGTGCAAGACCTATCTCCAATGCCAAACCCTTCAGCCATAGGGCCTCCTTCACTACCTTCATAACACCAATATACTCCACCTCAGTGGTCGATAAGGCCATGATGGGCTGTAAGCATGATCTCCATGAAACTGGACCTCCAAACAGGCTGAATACAAAACTTGTCGTAGATCGCCGAGTGTCCATATCTCCACCAAAATCAACATCTACAAACCCTCTTATCAACCCCGGAGCCTCCTTGGATGTATTGGAGATTCTTTCAGCACCTCCTCACTGTCTGTAGTAGATGCCAACTCCAATAGTACCCACCAAGTACCTAAAGATCTCCTTCAATGCTCGCCAGTGCTCCCTGCTAGGCTGTGCCATGAACCTACTGACTTGGCTCACTGTGTGGGCAATATCCGGCCTACTACACACCATGGTATATATAAGGCTTCCCACACCAGAGGCATATGGCACTCTCTTTATCTCCTGAGCCTCCACCTCAATCTGTGGCAACATCATCTTTGAGAGTCTGAAGTGCCCACCAAGTGGCAGCTCTGTCAGTTTTACTTTCTTCATCCTGAATCTCTCCAAGACCTTCTTAATGTAGCCTTCTTGAGATAAATATAGTACCTTCTTGACTTGATCTCTAAAAATTTTTATGCCTAAGATCTTCCTCGCAGGCCTCAAATCTTTCATCTCGAAATCTCAAGACAAGGCTGCCTTCAGTTCCTACACAACCTTCCTACTCTTGCATGCTATAAGCATGTCATCACATACAAGAGTAGAAACACCCTAGACCCATCCTCCAAAGATTGAACATAAACACAAAAGTCATACTCACACCTGAAAACTCCGATGCTCCTCACATAGGAATCAAATCGCTTGTACCATTACCTTGGTGACTGCTTCAGCCCATACAGTGATTTTTGCAGCAAACAGACCTTTCCTTCTACTCCTGACTCTTGATACCCCGATGGCTGCTCTATATAGATGCTCTCCTCTACGTGCCCATGGAGGAATGCCATCTTGACATCCATCTACTCCAGCTCCAAGTCCTGAGTTGCTACGATGCTCAACAACATTCTGATGGAAGTATGTCTGATGATAGGAGAGAAAACCTCGCTGAAGTCAATGCCTTCCTTCTGGGAGTATCCTTTGGCCATTAGCCTCATCTTGTACCTGATACCTCCCTACTCTGAAGGCTCTTCTTTGCATTGGTAAACCCATTTGCAACCAATGGGTTTCTTCCCTTGTGGTAACTGCACCAATCGCCACGTCTCGTTCTTGTAGAGAGACTGCATCTTCTCGGATATTGCTTGGACCCACCTCTCTCTATCTTAGTACTCCATGGCCTCCTCGTAGGTGTAGGGGTCCCCATTCACTATCACTAGGGCATATGACAATGTCTCCTTGAAGCCATATCATTTCGGTTGCCTGACGTTCCTTTTGGGCTTGTGCAGTGCAACCCTGATGTCCATCCTAGGTCCAGCTTGCTCCTGCTGGACCTCTTGGCTTCTATCATCCGTCTGAGTTCTCTCCACCTATGGAGACACATCTGAAGAGTACTCCACCTGAATACCAAATCCTCCTGATGCACCTACAAGAGGCAAAAGAGAATAGGATGTAAGTTGTCCAGTGCTGTCCTGCTGGACCTCCTGCTACTCTTGCTACTCCTCCATGCCATCTCACTTTTGGAGAACTAAATTTTCATCGAAAGTGACATCCCTACTGATGATGACCTTTTTTTCCAAGGGATCCCATAGCTGGTATCCCTTAATTCCTTGCGGATAGCCCAAGAATACCATCTTCCGTGACCTGATGTCCAACTTGATCCACTCACCAGCACTGATGTGCACATATGCCGTGCACCCAATCACCCTTAGATGGCTCAGCCCAATCCTCCTTTCAAACCATTTTTCCTCTGGAATACCACTATCTAATCTTGTGTGAGGTGATCGATTCATCAAATAGTAGGCTGCATCTACTGTATCAACCCAGAATGCCTTAGGAAGCCCTGCTTGCAGCCTCATGCACCGTGCCTTTTCCAAAAGGGTTCTGTTGATCCTCTCGGCTACCCCATTTTGCTGAAGAGTCCCTCTCATGGAGAAGTACCTTTTGATGCTGCACTCTTCACAAAAAATATGAAACTCTCTACTGGTGTACTCTCCGCCATTGTCGGATCGTAGACACTTCAAGCTCCGACCTGTCTCCTTCTCCACCTCAGCTTTCCACACCTTGAATTTGATGAAGACTTTTGATTTCTCCTTCATGAAGTAAACCCATACCTTCTTTAAAAAATCATCTATAAAGATCAAAAAGTATCTTACCCTGTTTCTGACTGAAATCAGGGTCGGTCCCCACACATCAGTAGGAACTAGTTCTAGTGGGGCTACACTGCGGGCTGAACTGCTGGCAAACTGTACTCTCTTTTGCTTTTTCATCTGACATGGCTCACATACCTCTACAATACCTCTATCCAGATCTAGAATCAGACCATGCTTGCTCAGCTCTTTAATCCCATGATCACCCATGTGGCTTAGGCGGTAGTGCCATAATCGATGAGCCCATTGCTGACCTGCGCTGTAGCTACTGCATTAGATTCTTCGGTCACCACAGATCCTTCCAATCTGTAGAGGTTATTCTCTAATCTTCTACCTCTCATCACCACTATGGCTCTATTTGAGATGTTCAAGACTCTACTTCTGGCACGACTGCTAAAGCTAAAGCTGCTTCGCTCCAAATAGCTCATTGACACCAGATTCTTCTTCAATTCTGGGACATGCTTTACATTTGTGAGAGTCTGCACCATTCCATCAAATATCCTCATCCGAATACTTTTGATACTAGCAATCTTGCATGGGTGATCATCTCCGAGTGTCACGGTCCCCTCATCAATCTTGGTATATATCACGAACCAAGATCGGTTTGGGGTGTAGTGATGTGAACAGGCTGAATCTAGGGTCTATACATCTGTGTATCATCTATGACCATCAGATACTACCAAGAGGTCATCCTCCACCTCTTGATCAGCCATCGTACTCAGCACATCAGATCCTCCCTTGTCTTTCTTGCTCTTCTACTGCGGGCAATCTCGCTTGAAGTGCCCGATCTCATTGCACTTGTAGCATCGAGCCTCTTTCTTGCTTCTGCTCTTCCAAGATTTTGATCATCCCCTTGACATGCCTCTTTCTATTTCTCTTCCTGGCCTCTCCCTCACGGCCAAGCCCTCCTGAGGAGCTCTATCCTTGGTCATCTTTTTTTATTGTTCATTGGAGCGCAGCATCGAGACTATGTCTTCATACTCCAGAGTCTCCTTGCCATACAACAGCATCATCAGCAATGGATCATAGGAAGGGGGCAGCGAGCATAGCAATAATAGAGATCTATCTTCTTCCTCTATCTTCACCCCAATGTTCAGCAACTCATTGCACATCTAGTCGAACCTCTGGATGTGACCCAAGACATCTCCGCCTTCCTGCATCCGAAGGCTGTACAGTCTCTTCAATATCAGCTTGTTGCATATATTTTTCTCCATATATATGGTGTGCAACTTCGACCACAAATCCTTCGAGGTCTTCTCTTCTAACACCGAATAGAGAGCTACATCCATCAAACACCCTCTAATCACCGAACAAGCCTTCTTCTCCAGGGACATCCATTGACAATCCGACATCCTTTCAGGCTTCTCCTCCAACGTCTGATCTAGATCTGCTTGAACCAAAAGATCTTCAACCCTAACTTTTCATATAGAAAAGTTTTTGTTTTGTCAAACTTCTCAAAATCAATCTTCATGTTGCTTTCCATGGCTGGATCCAAATCAAATTAGAACAGAAAATCCAAGGGATTTGAGAAATACCTTGACAGGAATCTTGCTGAAATTTCAACCTTTGAAGATCTTCATCTTCTGGCATCTTATTCTCCCTCCACGCAACACGGGCTCTAATACCACTTATTGTGACATATTTTTAGGTGTGTGGAGTACCTTCCATCATGAGATCAATAAAGAAAACTCCCTGAAAGGGGATGAAATATGTTGAAGAAGAACAGCCTTTCTGCTTGCAGCATCCTTGTAAATCCTGTCGGCAGGATTTCTTTCTTTGATTTGAACCTCTTCTCCATCAGATCTGAAATTCACCTTTTGTGATCTGGAAGAATACTTGATGAAGCCTCCAAAATCAAAAAATTAGGACCTAGAACTCCTCTTGGGTGGCCAAGAGGGGGTGGCTCAAAACAGGGGCGTGCAAAAGAGGCAACACTAGTTCCTTTCCTTCCATTTTGGGTTGGCAGCCAAAAAACTCTAGGTTTCTTGATTCTAGGGCATGGAGAAGATCAGAAAGAGAGGGGGAAAGGAAGGAAGAGAGAGAGAGAGTTTTGAGAGAAAATGATTTGATTGATTGAATCCTTTCATACAAACCCTAAATACAAAGATATTTATACAAGGTCAATGTGACCCAACCATAAAACTCCCTTGGCTAACTTGATATGAGATTTGTGCTAATCCAAACTCATGTACACTCATGATTTGAATAAATCTCATCTACCTAGGACTCAAATCTAATCCAAAACAAGTTAGCCCCTCAAGGCCCAAAATTTCTGGACCTCAAGACCCAAAAGGCTGACAGTCTTTCGTCCTAGGACCCAAACTAGTCCTAAAAACCCCATGAGCACCTCATGGACTTTGGACCTTGACATTAGTCTTGATCTCTTGAGCCTTGGGAGCACCACATGAGGCCCAACAGCTTTTGTGGTTTCTTTTGTGTGTGCAAGATACCAAAAGAGAGCTCTTCACGTGGTAGAAGTTTGGGTATGGTTCATGGTGTGAAAAATAAAAAGGAGGGCCCTCTCTCTTGGGGTGTGCGTAAAAACTTAAATTTCAAATTTTTGGTTCTAAGAGTTTGGGAGAAAAAAATAAATTAGAAGAAAATTATTTTTTTCTCCATCTTTCTTTCACCTCTTCATCTCCTTCAGAAGTCCATCTTTAATCTCTGAAAAAGTTTCAAATATTTTAAAAAAGGATCCAGATTAGTCAAGAAGAAGGTCTTCATGTGAGCTAGCACTTTCGAGAAGACCGATCAGATCGAAGCTTCGAGTGAATTTTCGGTAGAGGTCGGATGTGGTGCAGCTACGAGCAACCAGCAAAAATCCTCTCCATCATGTCTCTCAACAGTGAAGATTGTCAACCCATAATCAGGTATGGAGTTCTGAACTCATATTAGAAATAGATATGATCTACTGCTCACATATGCATGCATGCTAATTTTATCTTCAGATTATTTCAGATTTGTTGGGTATAAAATACCCCCCAGCCGAAGTTCGTGACAGGAGTGACCCTCCGGGGATCCAACCAACTTTTGACCTCCGACGACGTCTCTTCAAACCTCCCAGGCGACCGAGCCTCCGCAACACTCCCAAGTTTTGCTGATGGATAAGCCCCCACCAGCGTCGACCAAATTCTTCACGACGGACGGACTCCACCCAAATTTTCACGATGATCGACCATCTTCTGGACCTCGCCCGAACTCCTACGAGAGTCGGACTCCACCCATGACTTCGACTGCAGGCAGACTTCATCCGGACTCCTACGGGAGCCGGACTCCGCCCATGACTCCAATTACAGGTAGACTTCATCCGAACTCCTACGGGAGCCGGACTTCGCCTCCAACTCTAATTGCAGGCAGACTTCGTCCGGACTCCTACGGGAGTCAGACTCCGCCCACCACTTCACTTGCAGGCAGACTTCGTTCGGACTCCTACGGGAGTCGGACTCCACCCACGACTCCGGCTGCAGGTAGACTTCGTCCGGACTCCTATGGGAGCCAGACTCCGCCCACGACTTCAATCACAGGTAGACCTCGTCCGGACTCCTATGGGAGCCAGACTTCGCCCCCAACTTTACTTGCAGGAAGACTTCGCTCAGACTCCTACGGGAGCCGGACTCCGCCCACGACTTCACTTGTAGGAAGACTTTGCCCGGACTCTTATGGGAGCCAGACCTCATCCCCGACTTCGGCTGTAGGAAGACTTCGCCCGGACTCCTACGGGAGCCAGACCTCGTCCCCGACTCCGGCTACAGAAAGAATCCATCCAGACTCTTACGGGAGTCGGACTCCGCCCATGACTTCAATCACAAGTAGACCTCGTCCGGACTCCTATGGGAGCCAGACTTCGCCCCCAACTTCACTTGCAGGAAGACTTCGCCCGGACTCCTACGGGAGCCGGACCTCGTCTCCGACTTTGGCTGCAGGAAGACTTCACCCGGACTCCTACGGGAGCCAGACTTCATCCCCGACTCCGGCTGCAGCCAGACTTCGTCCAGACTCCTACGGGAGCCAGACTCCGTCCACGACTCCAATTACAAGTAGACTTCGTCCGGACTCTTACGGAAGCCGGACTTCATCCCCAACTCCAATTGCAGGTAGACTTCGCCCAGACTCCTACGGGAGCCAGACTTCATCCCTGGCTTTGACTACCGGAAGACTTCATCCAGACTCCTACGGGAGTCAGACTCCGAGCTCCTATTGCAAGCAACCTACTCTGAGTTACCGCTGCAAACGATCTACTTCAAGTTCCTATCACGAGTGGCCTTGGCCGAGACTCCTTGACAAATGATCCCCGTCCGGGCTTCTACGGAGATCGGACTCCAACCAAACTTCGACCGACAAGCCTGGACCCTCTGGCAGGCCGCAGCGACGGCCACGACTCTGCTCCATTTCATGCGACGGATTCCGTGTGGCTCCATCACTTCCTGGCAGGCCGCAGTAACGGCCACGACTCTGCTCCACTCCCTGCGACGGATTCTGCGTGGCTCCATCACTCCCTGGCAGACCACAATAATGGCCACGATCCTGCTCCACTTCCTGTGACGGATACCGCGTGATTCCCCCATCCTCTGGCAAGTCGCGACAACGGACGCCGCTCCACTCTCCACAACAGACTCCACGTGGCATGTCCCGATGATAGCCATGATTCCACTCCACTACTCTTCGCAACAAACTCTTCCTGACCCTGGGCAGCCCACTACCAGACGGTTACAAACATCGCTATTAGTCTGTTGCCCCCTCCACCTATAAAAGGGAGACCCCAGATACGTTATTCTCTAAGCTCTCATTTCTTACCTGAAAACTCTGCTAAAATTTTCGTTCGAGCACTCCATTCTTGTTGAGGCAGAGAACTGACTTGAGCGTCGGAAGGTCTTGCCGGAGCAACCCCACCTCCAGTTTAGACTTCTTTTGCAGGTCCCGACGGCGACTGCGCCTCCCTCAACTCCAGCTTCTCCGATGCAGACGGATTTTTGCACCAACAGGATTGGCGCTAGAGGAAGGGCTGTGTCTTCGCAGTACTCTTGTTCTTAAAGGAGCGCTAAACGGGACCACCTTCGATCATCTTTTCTGACATCCACTCCTTCCCCCACTAGGTCTTTGCCCGATGCCTTCCCGCAAAGCATCCACACGATGATCCATGACCTCCACGGCCAGATCTCAGGCTCCGACCTCACCTCCAGTTTTCCAGCCTCCTCCTCCTCCTCCGACAACGACGGTTGGCACGAAGCAATTCGACCTACTGGTGCAGCAGGTCAGAGGCCTCACTGAAGCTGTGCAGGCCATGCAACAGCAGCAGCAGCCGCAGGCATCAGTGCGATTGGAAAGAGCATCACCGGAACCCCAAAATCTGATGGTGGGATGGGCCACTTGGGCCAGCTGCCCCATCTTTCCTGGAAAGACGAATCCAAGGGTGGAGAGCCCTCAGTCAGACCATGATTCCACCCCTGAAAGATCTCTACCTCCATTCTGCTAGTAGACCCTCGAGACCCACAGTCGAGAGAATTTTTTGGACCGGAGGCTCCAAGAGATGAACAGGCGGATCGAAGAGCTCCACCGTGCTCCCTCCACTTATAGTGAGGATATTTCTACTAACCCTCCCTTTTCTCAAATGATCATGCAGGAACCGATCTCGCCGAACTTCAAACTCCCTCAATTCGAAAGCTACGACGGGACTTCGGACCCAGTTGACCACCTGGAGACCTTCCGGACAATGATGCTGCTTCATGGCGCGCCCAACGCCACCCTATGCCGAGCCTTCCCATCCACCTTGAAGGGCGCGGTGAGAAACTAGTACTCGGTGCTGAAGCCGGGTACCATTTTTTCCTTTGATCAGATGAGCCACCAGTTTGTGGCTCATTTCGTTAGCAGCCGGTGTCTCCGAAAGGGTTCGGAGTCCCTCATCAACATCAAGCAGAGGGAGGGGGAGTCCATTCGGGCCTACATCAACCGTTTCAATGTCACCGCGCTGGAGGTTCGAAACTTGGACCAATCGGTAGCGATGGCCACTCTGAAGGGCGGCCTTCAGAAGAACGACCTTTTATTCTCCTTGGAAAAGAAGTACCCCAGAGATTTTGCTGATCTATTGGCTCGGGCTGAAGGGTACGCTCGAGCAGAAGAAGCCTTCAAAATGAAGGATGAGGAGACCGTGAGAGAGTGGCAGGCGGGAGACTCGAGTAAGCCCACAGTCGAAAAAGGGCTGAGAGAAGCTCGGCCACGTTCTCGAACTCCTCTCGGGCACAAGCATGTCCAGACTCCTCCCCGGGTATGCAGGCAGGGAAGCCCGGATCGTCGGGCTCGGTGGGGTTCTCCCCCAGGAAGATTCTGCAACTATGCCCCCCTCAACACATCAAAAACTCAGGTACTGATGGAGGTCAGAGAGCAGCTCCCTAGGCTAGAGAGGATGCGCACGCACCCCGGGAAGCACAATCCGAACAAGTTCTACCTCTACCATCGTGACCACGGCCACGACATGGAGGAATGCATCCAGCTCCGAGACGAGATCGAGGAGCTCATCCGACGAGATCGGCTCGACAGATTCATTTGACGCCGGCCTGAGGGTAGAGAAGATCGGCCAAGGGCCCTACCGTAGCCTGAGCCGCCAAGGAGGGAAGAGCAGCCCGAAGATCGGCCTCCAATCGGGATCATCAACTCCATCTCTGGAGGACCTCGACAGGGAGCAGACCTTCCCTAGTGCTAGGATTTAAAAACTTGTAAATGTATAATGAACGACTCTATTTTAAATCAAGATTCCTTTCAGATCTACACATCTTTTTCTTTTTGGCATGGACTTGTAATGACAGGGGATGACCCCCTCGGGCAACAAAAACAAACCCTAATGTGGGCAAAGTCGAAGGCCCGATTCTCCTTAGATCGGATGGGGGAGAGGCCCTGTAATGCCCACACGTGCCCCCACAGCCATGTTAGGGATAGGAGAAAAATCTCGTCCTAACATGAGCAAAGTCGAAGGCCTGGTTCCTCTTAGACCGGATGGGGGGAGAGGCCAAACAGCGCCCACATGTGCCCCCACAGCCATGTTAGGGACAGGAGGAGACCTCGCCCTAACATGAGCAAAGTCGAAGGCCCAGTTCTCCTTAGACCGGATGGAGGAGAGGCCCTGCAGCGCCCACATGCACCCCCACAGCCATGTTAGGGACAGGAGGAGGACCTCGCCCTAACATGAGCAAAGTCGAAGGCCCGATTACACTCAGACCGAGTGGGAGGAGAGGCCATACAGCACCCATATATGCCCCCACAGCCCCATTAGGAACAGAAGGAGAACCTCATCCTAACCTGAGCTGAAACCGACCACATCGAAAATAGGAGAAGAACCTCGTCGCGATGCCGACTAAGGTCCAGTCGTTCGAGACCCGGCAAGAAAAAGAAAATTTTCGCGACGACCCCTCTACACCACCGCAACTCCCTACCCCAACAAAAAATGGAGGCCGAACTACATTAAAAGCACAAAGGAACTCGTCTCTATGAAGAGGGAGGAAGAGAAAGTAAGATCTACGGTCGCAAACGAAAGACAAACCGATACGGCGATAACCAGGAACCACCAAGCAACATCGACGTCGAACCAGAAACTCGGCAATGATGACCTAATACACAAGCGAACCAGGAATCCTCGAACAACACCTACATCATGCAGGGCAAAAATGAAAGAAGTCCGGCACACGATAGTTCAACATGACATACGGGTAAGATAGCAAAGACCTTTTCATTTCATTAGCAAAACATGTGTTACAGATCCTGGAAGCCCGGAGAAGAAAAAATAACAAAAACAACAATAACAGCGACGACGGCGATGACAAACAGACAAGCGATAAAAGAAGACACTTAGAGGAACAAAAGACAAAAAGATCCCTAAGGGGGCCCGGCTTCCTCCGACCTCGAACTTTCTGCTTCGACCCTCGCCAGGGAGCACCTTAAACTTTCAACTTCTGTTTTCAATTCTCTCTCTCTCATTAATATCTCCATATATCTTCAGTGAAATCGCTGGCTTTCGTTCTCTGCTTCTCGATGCCTTTTCCTCAAGACCTCGGATTCTGCCTCCGCGTCCTTAACGGCCTGCTGCTCGCATACCAGCTGGATCTTCAATTGCTGCAGCTCGGCCTTCCGCTCTCCAAGGATGACAGATAGCTCTTCTATGATTTTTCTCAGGGATTGGAGTTCGCTGGAATCTGGAGTGGGAGCAAGCTGAGCTCCCTCAGCCACTGCCTTTGAAGGCGAGCAACCTCGTCGGTCGACATCCTGAGCTTCCTCCTATATTTGTCCACCTGCTTACACCAGCCGGCCCAGTACGCGTCATAGCTCACCTCAGCATCCTGGAGCTGCTGCTGAAGGTCGAAGACTTTCTTCGACCACTCCCGATCGCTGTCGGCCCGAGTGGGAAGCCGGGATGAGCCTCCTTCCAGCTGGCTAATCCTCTCCCGTGTAGCCGACAGTTCCACTCTGAGGGAACTGATCTTGGCAGGTTGAGCCCAAGATCGATCATTGGCATGCTTCTTGTGTTCCTCAAGCTCCTTCTCGAAGTTTGCTTTCCTCTAGCTGTACTCCATGATCCCCTTCACGTGGAGGTTTTGAAAGTGGGTGGCCTCCACGGTGGTTTCAGAGTGGCTCTCCCTCAACCTGCGAAGTTCGCCATCCATCTTCTTCGACCTCTTTGTCAAATGATGAACTTCCTTCTTCAGACGTTGGATCATGGACTTCAGCGGAATTTCCTGTGGCAGGGGAAGCGCTTCGGCAGGACACTGCCATCGAAAGACAAAAGCGTCAAGGTGCGTCCCATTGCAGAAAGAAAAATAAAAAGGAGGAGGAAGGAAGAGTGGGGAAGCCCTCCAAAAGGAGAAACCTAATTTTATTGATTGAATGTTTCTTAAAGACAAGAGGGAAAAAAATTACAATAAAAAAAAATACAAAGTCAGAGGTCTCAGACCTCTGAAGTAGGGGCTGGGGAGCTCGGTGTCCCCGGAAGGGGGGCTGCGGTGGCAGTAGCAGTGGGAGAGGGACCGACTTCATCTTCAGACGCCTCGCCTAAGAAGCTAAGGTTGAGCTCGGAAAATCTCTGAACCACCTTCTCCTGGCAGAGCTCGAATCCTTTAGTGAAGGCCTCTTGGCCGAACTTGACGTTCAGGTCCCTCATCTCCGTAGAGGCCTTGAACTCCTCCACCATCAGAACCCTGGCCTCCGAGACCAGAACCGGGATCTGCTCTGCCAAATTGGCGACCTCGGCCTCCACCTTCCTCACTGTCTCCTCCAAGGTCTACTTCTCTTGCTCCAGGGCCTGCTTTTCTTTCTCCAGGGCCTTTTGGAGGTTGGCTACCTCAGCAACCTTTTCTTGGAGGCGGGCGACTTCGGTCTGACGATGCTCCTCCGCCTGGATGGCATCCTTTCTCGCCCGATTCATCGCCTCGATGTTGGTGAGGAGCTGGTGCCCAATCTGCAAGGGTGGCCAGGAGGTCAGAATAAGAGTTGGGGAATTAATTAAACAAAGGCGCGAAAGGAAGGAGGGAGGTGAATCTGTTTACCTCGAGAAAGAACCCAAGAGAGTCCCAAACCCACTGTTCGGGATCGGCACGATCAATCCTCTGGATGACCTCGGGCAGAATGCAGCCATCAATCAGTCGCTTTATTAAGTCTTTGTCATTGAAGGGATTCTCCCCCGGCTCTTCTTTGGAACCATGGGACTCTTCGATGGTGGCCCGGCAGAGTCGTGGGCAGAGTCCGGCTCCCGTAGGAGTCCGGGCGAGGTCCAGAAGATGGTCGATCATCATGAAAATTTGGGTGGAGTCCGTCCGTCGTGAAGAATCTGGTCGATGCTGGTGGAGGCTTGTCTGTCGGCAAAACTTGGGAGTGTTGTGGAGGCTCGGCCGCCAGAGAGGTTCGGAGAGATGTCGTCAGAGGTTGGAAGTCGGTAGGATCCCCGGAGGGTCACTCCTGTCATGAACTTCGGTTGGGGGGTATTTTATACCCAATACCAGTCCCCCTACTTTCGAGTTTGAGTTTTAAATGAAGAAAGTACAGAAAAATTTTTGCAGCCGAAGTTGTCCCCTTGAATCCTGTGCACGATCGCCCTCAGATATTCTGACATTAAATGTGCGCGTGCTGGAGTCTTTTCAAATCGGGGCGATCTGAAGGGACCTTTCAGAATTTCCACTGGTGCGTTGGCCCAGGTATGGTGCAGTAATGGCTCTGTCAGCTGTCAACCACTTTTAGCCGCCTGCGGTGGCGAGTGGGACACGTGGCGAGCGTGGGTCGGCCTGGGGAGATCCGCGATCATTATAGCACCAGATCCCAGGGTCTATTTAAACCTGCCTTTCCACCTTCAGGAGTCTCATTCTGCTTGAGAGTTCTGTGCCTGCCTTCTCTCCGAGAGCTCTGACCCTCTTTGGCGTCCACCTTGGCCCTAAGCGTTCTTCGAGTCATCCCTGTCCTCGCCCCCCTGCATCCTTCGGAGCGATCTAGGTTAGTTCGGGAACTTTCATTTCTCTTCTTGCCATCTAGGGTGCCTTTTTCCTCCATTTTTCTTCTACCGCATTCCTCTGGTTTGGTCCCCCGCAAACCTTTCACCTCTTGTCCCGCCTGATTTCTCCAGGATCTTTAGGGTCTTTGTTTGAAATATCCTCCGGCACCTCCGCCTCTAGTGGTTCCGGGAGTTCGTCTGCCTCAGCCCGCCAGAACCCCCACACTGTAGACGAACCCGCATCTAGGGCTGGGCCTCATCCGATTTTTGCACCGGGTGCCATTCCTTGTTCTCTGACTCCGGACGAACTTCTACTGATAAGGGTTCAGTATGGAGTTCCTCCGGAGTATGATCTGGAGCTTCCTGGTCCCTCCGATCGGGCTAGCACCCCCCCACCCGATCGTTTCTGCCTGTATCAGGAGGCCTTTCGTGTCAGACTCCGGCTCCCGCTTCCGTCCTTCGTCGTCGCCCTTTTCTGTTTCTTAGATATTTCTTTAGCTTCAGTAGCACTAAATTTCTTTAGGTTTTTGATAGGGTTCCTTTCCCTTTGCCATGTAGTAGAAGTCCAGCCGTCCCTTTCTTTGTTTAGGCATTTCTACACCTTCAAGCGTCATCCTCGGCAAAGGACTGGTGGTATTTCTCCCCTCAGTTTGGCAAGAAGGGGTTGCTGAAAGGTGCTCCCTCTTCAATCCATAACTGGAAGGGGAAGTACCTCTTCATCCATTGCCCGACCTTGAGGCTGGGATTGCCCCCTTGGGGCTCCCTGAGGGACTCTGTCCGTCGGACTCCTAGCCTGAGGGAGGACGACCTTCAGGCCATCCGGAGACTTCTTGGTTATTCGGCTCCTTCCCTTCCCAACCTTCTGAAGGAGCAGTTTTTGTTCAACATCGGCCTGAGTCCCCTGGATCCTGCGAGTATCCCATCTTTCCTTTCCCTTTTATTTTTTTGCATGCCACTTCTTCCTTTTTCACCCCATCACTGATCTTTTCTCTTTTCTCTTCTCTTTTTTTTTTTTTTTTTTTTTAAGAATGGATGTCGAAGCAGCACGGATGCTCGCCAGGGATCTCAAGGCCCACAAAAGGAAAGGCACTGTGGCCTCCGGATCAGCAAAGAAGGCTAGAATGAAGGAGACGAGCTCGGCCACGCCTGCCCAGGCAGCCTTCGCAATCGACGTTCCTTCAGACGTCGAACCTCCGACTCTCCAGGCTTCTTCAAGGAGTCCCCCCACTGAGGTTCCTATTTTGGGGGTCCGTTCTATGGAGGCGCCCGGGGTCAAGAGGGGGAGGAGAAGGAAGTCGGTGGCTCACAGGGTGAGTAGCCACCGGGCCGCCATCGAAGAGTCCCACAATTTCGAAGAAGAGCCAGGGGAGAATCCCTTCAATAACAGGGACTTGATAAAGCGACTGATTGATGGTTGCATCCTGCCCAAGGTTGTCCAGAGGATTGATCGCGCCGATCTCGAACAGTGAGTTTGGGACTCCCTAGGGTCCTTTCTCGAGGTAAACAGATTTACCTTCCCCTTTCTCCTCCCTCCTTCATTTGATTAGCTTCTCAACCTTCGTTCTGACCTCCTAGCCATCCTTGCAAATTGAGCACCAACTCCTTGCCAATATCGAGGTGATGAATCGAGCGAGGAGGGACGCCATCCAGGTGGAGGAGAGTCACCGGGCCGAGGTCGCTCGCCTCAAAGAAAAGGCAGCTGAGGTAGTCACCCTCCAAGAGGCCCTGGAGAAAGAAAAGCAGGCCCTGGAGAAAGAGAAGCAGACCTCGGAGGAGACGGTGAGGAAGGCGGAGGCCAAGGTCACGAATTTGGTGGAGCAGATCCCGGTCCTGGTCTCAGAGGTCAGGGTTCTAGCGGTGGAGGAGTTCAAGACCTCTGCGGAGATGAGGGACCTGAACGTCAAGTTCGGCCAAGAGGCATTCATCAAAGGATTCGAGCTCTACCAGGAGAAGGTGGTCAGAAAATTTCTTGAGCTCGATCTCAGCTTCTTGGGCGAGGCGTCTGAAGATGAGGTCGGTCCCTCTCCCACTGCTACTGCCACCGCAGCCCCCCTTCCGAGGACACCGAGCTCCCCAACTCCTACTTCAGAGGTCTGAGACCTCTGACTTTGTATTTTTCTTTTATTGTAATTTTTCTTTTTCCTCTTGTCTTTAAGAAATATTCAATCAATAAAATTGGGTTTCTCCTTTTGGAGGGTTTCTCCACTCTACTCCCCTTTTTTTTGTTTTGCTTTATGCAATGAGACGCGCCTTGACGCTTTTGTCTCCCGATGGCAGCATCATGCCGAAGTGCTTCTCCTGCCACAGGGGATTCCCTTGAAGTCCACAATCCAACGCCTGAAGAGAAAAGTTCATCATTTAACAAAAAGATCGAAGGAGATGGATGGCGAGCTCCGCAGGTTGAGGGAGAGCCACTCTGAAGCCACCGCGGAGGCCACCCGCTTTCGGAACCTCCACGTGAAGGAGATCATGGAGTACAACCAGAGGAAAGTGAACTTCAAGAAGGAGCTCAAGGAACACAAGAAGCACGCCAGGGATCGATCTTAGGCTCAAGCTGCCAAGATCAGTTCTCTTAGAGTGGAGCTGTCGGCCGCACAGGAGAGGATTAGCCAGTTGGAAGGAAACTTGTTCCGGCTTCCGACTCAGGTCGACAGCGATCGGGAATGGTCGAAGAAGGTCTCCGACCTTCAGCAACAGCTCCAGGATGTCGAGGCAAGCTACGATGCATATCGGGCCGGCTGGTGCAGGCAGGTGGATGAATACAGGGGGAAGCTCAGGATGGCGACCGATGAGGTTGCCCGCCTTCAAAGGCAGCTAGCTAAAGGGGCTCAGTTTGCTCCCGTTCGAGATTCCAATGAACTTCAATCCCTGAGAAGAACCGTAGAAGGACTATCTATCGCCCTTGAGGAGGGAAAGGCGGAACTGCAGCAATTGAAGGTCCAACTGGTATACGAGCAGCAGGTAGTCAAGGACGCAGAGGCAGAATCTGAGGTCCTGAGAAAAAGACATCGAGAGACGGAGAACGAAAGCCAGTGACTTCATCGGAGATATATGGAGATGCTAATGAGAGAGAAGGAATTGGAAGGAGAAGTCGAAAGCTTAAGGCACTCCCTGATGAGGGTCGAAGCCGAAAGTCCGAAGTCGGGAGAAGCCAGGCCCCCTTAGGGCTCTTTTTGTCTTTCATCCTCCTATGTGTCTTCTTTTGCTACTTGTTTGTTTGTTGGCATTGTTGCTTTTCTTTTTCTTTTTGATGCCGATGTCGTCGGGAGGTTCTTGGGCGTCGCCGCATCGACTTGCTTTTCTTGTCATCTTTCTTCTTCAGCCTCAAGGGCTCTGTAATGCATATTTTGCCAATGAAATGAAAAGATTTTTGTTACCTCTTTTACTCATGTGTCGAATTGTCATTTGCCAAGCTTCCTTTGGCTTTTGCATTGTCTGATATCAATATCGTTCGGAAGTACCCGATCATCGTCGCATTGACCCGTCCTTCTGTTTATGGCCGCTGATTTGTCTGGGGCCACTCGGGTTTGACACCTCCTTTTAGAGTTCAAGCTGGGAGGTCCGGGCTTATCGTCGCCCTGAGGAAGCCGCCTTATCTCTGGCTCATGTTGAGAGCTTTCTTGAAGGTCAAAAATTTTGATAAGAACCCCAATCCTTGCTGAGACGAGGTTCCTTGCATCTTTGATGTAATTTATTTTTTATTCATCGCCGATGCAGTCCGTCGCTTTCCTTTTTAACTCCCATCCTCTTTTTCTTTTTTTTTCTTTTTTCGAGTGAGGGTTTTCCCTCTGCTCTTGGTGGGGTCGCAGGAGCACGAAGGGGTCACTGGGAAGGTTCCCTTCTTCCTATCTGGTCTTAAATGACCAGATCTTCACTGGTGTCAGGAGGGGTTCTTCCCCTATTTCTGACATAATCGATTTTAGCTCAGGCTAGGATGAGGTCTTCCTCTTATCGCTAACAAGGCTATGAGGGTGCATATGGGCGCTGCAGGGCCTCTCCCCCCACCCAGTCTGAGTGTAACCAGGCCTTCGACTTTGCTCACGTTAGGGCGAGGTCTTCCTCCTGTCCCTAACATGGCTGCGGGTGCACATGTAAGCATTGCAGGGCCTCTCCCTCCATCTGGTCTAAGGAGAACCGGGCCTTTGACTTTGCTCATGTTAGGGCGAGGTTCTCCTCCTGTCCCTAACATGGCTGTGGGGGTGCATGTGGGCGCTGTTTGGCCTCTCCCCCCATCCGGTCTAAGGGGTACCGGGCCTTCGACTTTGCTCATGTTAGGGCGAGGTTCTCTTCCTGTCCCTAACATGGCTGTGGGGGCACATGTGGGTGTTGCAGGACCTCTCCCCCCATCCGGTCTAAGGGTAACCGGGCCTTCGACTTTGCTCATGTTAGGGCGAGGTTCTCCTCCTGTCCCTAACATGGCTGTGGGGGCGCATATGGACGCTGTTTGGCCTCTCCCCCCATCCGATCTAAGGGTAACCGGGCCTTCGACTTTGCCCATATTAGGGTTTGTTTTTGTTGTCCGAAGGGGTCGTCCCCTGTCGTTACAAGTCCGTGCCAAAAGGAAAAGATGTGCAGATCTGAAAGGAATCTTGATTTAAAATAGAGTCATTCGTTGTACATTTACAAGTTTTCAAATCCTAGTGCTGTGGAAGGTCTACTTCCTGTCAAGGTCCTCCAGAGACGGAGTTGATGATCCCGATTGGAGGTCGATCTCCGAGCTGCTCTTCCCTCCTTGGCGGCTCAGGCTGCGGCAGGGCCCTTGGCTGATCTTCTCTACCTTCAGGCCGATACCGAATGAACCTATCAAGTCGACCTCATCGGATGAGCTCCTCGATCTCGTCTCGAAGCTGGATGCATTCCTCTGTGTCGTGGCCTGGTCGCGATGGTAGAGGCAGAACTTGTTAGGATTGCACTTCCCGGGGTGCGTGCGCATCCTCTCTGGCCTTGGGAGCTGCTCTCTGACCTCCATCAGCACCTGGGTTTTTGATGCGTTGAGGGAGGCATAGCTGCGAAATCTTACTGGGGGAGAGCCCCGTCGAGCTTGGCGCTCCGGGCTTCCCTACCTGCGCGCTCGGGGAGGAGTCTGGATGCGCTTGTGCCCAGGAGGAGTTCGAGAATGTGGCCGAGCTTCTCTCGGCCCTTTTTCGACTGTGGGCTTACTCGAGTCTTCCGCCTGCCGCTCTCTCGCGGTCTCCTCATCCTTCATTTTGAAGGCTTCTTCCGCTCGAGCGTACCCTTCAGCCTGAGCCAACAGGTCAGCAAAATCCCTGGGGTACTTCTTTTTCAGGGAGAATAAAAGGTCATTCTTCTGAAGGCCGCCTTTCAGGCCGGCCATCGCTACCGATTGGTCCAAGTTTCGGACCTCCAATGCGGCGACATTGAAACGGTTGATGTAGGCCCGAATGGACTCCCCCTCCCTCTGCTTGATGTTGATGAGGGATTCCGAACCCTTCCGGGGATGCCGGCTGCTAACAAAATGAGCCACAAACTGGTGGCTCATCTGATCAAAGGAAAAGATGGTACCCGGCTTCAGCACCGAGTACCAGTTTCTCGTCGCTCCCTTCAAGGTGGATGGGAAGGCTCGGCATTGAATGGCGTCGGGCGTGCCATGAAGTAGCATTATTGTTCGAAAGGCCTCCAGGTGGTCAACCGGGTCTGAAGTCCCGTCGTAGCTTTCAAATTGAGGGAGTTTGAAGTTCGACGGGATCGGTTCCTGCATGATCATTTGAGAAAAGAGAGGGTTAGTACAAATATCCTCACCATATACGGGGGGAGCGTGGCAGAGCTCTTCAATCTGCCAATTCATCTCCTGGAGCCTCCGGTCCAAGAAATCCTCTCGACTATGGGTCTCAAGGGTCTTCTGGCAGAATGGAGGTAGAGATCTTCCAGGGGTGGAATCGTGATCTGACTGAGGGCTCTCCACCCTCGAATTTATCTTTCCGAGAAAGATGGGGTGGTTAGCCCAAGTGGCCCATCCTACCGTCGGATTCTGGTGTTCTGGTGATGTTCTCTCCAGTCGCACTGATGCTTGCGGCTGCTGCTGCTGTTGTATGGCCTGCACAGCTTCAGTGAGGCCTTTGACCTACTGCACCAGTAGGTCAAATTGCTCCGCGCCAACCGCCGTTACCGGAGGAGGAGGAGGAGGAGGAGGCTGGGAAACTGGGGGTGAGGTCGAAGCCTGAGATTTGGCCGTGGATCGTCACGTGGATGCTTTGCGGGGAGGCATCGGGTGAAGACGTAGTGGGGGAAGGGGGAGAGGACGTCGGAAAAGATGACCAGAGGCGGTCCCGTTGAGCGCTCCTTTAAGAACAAGGGTACTGCGAAGACACAAAACCCTTCCTCTAGCGCCAATCCTAATGGTGCAAAAATCCATCTACATCGGAGAAGCTGGAGTCGAGGGAGTCACGGTCGCCACCGGGACCTGCAAAAGAAGTCTAAACCAGAGTTGGGGTTGCTCCGGCAAGACCCTCCGACGCTCAAGTCAGTTCTCTGCCTCAACAAGAATGGAGTGCTCGAATAAAAATTTTAGCAGAGTTTTGGGATAGAAATTAGAGCTTAGAGAATAACGTATCTGGGGTCCCCTTTTTATAGGCGGAGGGGGCAACAGACTGATAGCAATGTTGATAACCATCTGGCAGTGGGCTGTCCAGGATCAGATGGAGTTTGTTGCGAAGAGTAGTGGAGTGGAATCGTGGCCATCACCGGGACATGCCACGTGGAGTCTGTTGCGGAGAGTGGAGCGGCGTCTGTTGTCGTGACTTGCCAGAGGGTGGAGGAACCGTGCGGTATCCGTCGCAGGAAGTGGAGCAGGATCATGGCCATTATTGCGATCTGCTAGGGAGTGATGGAGCCATGCGAAATCTGTCGCAGGAAGTGGAGCAGAGTCGTGGCCGTTACTGTGGCCTGCCAGGGAGTGATGGAGCAATGCAGAATCTGTTGCAGAAAGTGGAGTAGAGTCGTGGCCGTTACTGCGGCCTACCAGGGGGTCCAGGCCTGTCGGCCGAAGTTAGGTTGGAGTCCGATCTACGTAGAAGCCCGGATGGAGATCATTTATCGAGGAGTCTCGGCCAAGGCCTGTCTACAGTAGAAATCCGAAAGGAATTCATCCATAATAGAAGCTTGGGTGAAGGCTTACGGTGGGAATCCGGCACGGACCACTCGTGGTAGAAATTTGAAGTAGATCATTTGCAGCAGAAACTCGGAGTGGGTCGCTTGCGGTAGGAGCTCGGAGTCCGGCTCCCATGGGAGTCCGGACGAAGTCTTCCTACAATCGAAGTCGGGGACGAAGTCTGGCTCCCGTAGGAGTCCGGACGAAGTCTTCCTGCAGCCAGAGTCGGGGATGAGGTCCGGCTCCCGTAGGAGTCCGGGCGAAGTCTACCTGCAATTGAAGCTGGGGGCAAAGTCTGGCTCTCGTAGGAGTCCGGATGAAGTCTTCCTGCAGCCAGAGTCGGGGATGAGGTCCGGCTCCTGTAGGAGTCCGGGCGAAGTCTACCTGTAATTGAAGCTGGGGGCGAAGTCCGGCTCTCGTAGGAGTCCGAACGAAGTCTTCCTGCAGCCAGAGTCGGGGACAAAGTCCGGCTCCCGTAAGAGTCCGGGCGAAGTCTTCCTGCAATTGAAGTTGGAGGTGAAGTCCGGCTTCCGTAGGAGTTCGGATAAAGTCTACCTGTAATTGAAGTCGGGGGCGAAGTCCGGCTCTCGTAGGAGTCTGGGCGAAGTCTTTCTGCAATTGAAGTCGGGGGCGAGGTCCGGCTCCCGTAGGAGTCCGGGCGAAGTCTTCCTGCAATTGAAGTTGGGGGCGAAGTCCGGCTCCCATAGGAGTCCGGATGAAATCTTCCTGCAGCCGGAGTCGGGGACGAGGTCCAGCTCCTGTAGGAGTCCGGGCGAAGTCTACCTGCAATTGAAGCTGGGGGCGAAGTCTGGCTCTCGTAGGAGTCCAGGCGAAGTCTTCCTACAATTGAAGTCGGGGGCGAGGTCCGGCTCCCGTAGGAGTCCGGGCGAAGTCTTCCTGCAGTCGGAGTTGGGGATGAAGTCTGGCTCCCGTAGGAGTCCGGGCGAAGTCTTCCTGCAATTGAAGTTGGGGGCGAAGTCCGGCTCCCGTAGGAGTCCGGGTGAAGTCTTCCTACAATTGAAGTCGGGGGCGAAGTCCAGCTTCCGTAGGAGTCCGGGCAAAGTCTTCCTGCAATTGAAGTCGGGGGCGAAGTCTGGCTCCCGTAGGAGTCCGAACGAAGTCTACCTGCAATTGAAGTCGGAGGCAAAGTCCGGCTCCTGTAGGAGTCTGGGTGAAGCCTTCCTGTAGCCGGAGTCAGGGATGAAGTCCTGCTCCCATAGGAGTCCGGGCGAAGCTTTCCTGCAGCCGAAGTTGGGGACGAAGTCCGGCTCCCGTAGGAGTCCGTCCGTCGTGAAGAATCCGGTCGACGCTGGTGGGGGCTTGTCCGTCGGCAAAACTTGGGAGTGTTGTGGAGGCTCGACCGCCAGAGAGGTTCGGAGAGATGTCGTCAGAGGTCGGAAGTCGGTAGGATTCCCGGAGGGTCACTCCTGTTACGAACTTCGGCTGGGGGGTATTTTATACCCAACAATGATCATTGGAGGCCCAAAGGCCTGATGTTCATCTGCTATTAGAATTATCATTCAATAATATGATGACTTAGTTGAGTCTCTCTATCAAATGGTCAGGTTAGCCGGCCAAAGTCAGGCCTGATTATTTGGTAGTTGGATTCATAAGTATAATCATATTAATGGTTGGACCTAACTAGGGCTTGTAGAGAAGATCAAAGTCAACTAAAAAGTTATCTTAGGCTAAATCAATTACTAAAAATTATTTGATAAAATAATTGGTTAAGAACCTATCCATAGATGTAAATGGGTGAGCCAGCCAAAGTTAAGCTCACGTGCAGTTTGTGTGGATTCTAATACCCACTAAGGAATTAGAGAAATTCTTCAAATTGGAGGTAGAGGCTACCAATTTAATATAAAATAATAAGAGAACCTTTAGACTAAAGTTTAAGTTTTTAGGCTTAATCAATTCATAAACATAGAGGTCATATTTTTCTTTCAATTATGACTAGATGTACGGTGCTCCATTCACTGTTTGACAGTGACTGACTTATAGGACTCCACTTTGATAATTGATATCAAAAGTTACGAATAGTTCTAGAGCACAAATAGATCCTACATATGATATGGATCTAGCACCTAATGTTCCCACGTCCAACATATATGATGTGACCAAAGGCACTTATCAAAAGTGGCCAAATGATCATATCACCATGTGGTGTTATTGGGAGTAGCAAAGAATATGAATTTAGTTATGAATTCGTTGATGCTCAGTGAGAGAAAATTTTTCAAATGTTGAAGGAGTTCTTTCGCACCTCTAAAGATAAGTCTTCAGTGGGATAATAATTTTTTAAGAAAAAAAAAGAAGGTACAAAAAAGTCGTGCTTGGGCTAATGAGTCCGAACTGATAAAAGAGTTTAAGGTTAACCTGGCCTGACAGAGTTTTTTGATTCGAACATGCTAAGGAAGAGAAATCAGCAAAGAGTTGCTGAATAAGATACTTATATGATAATATCTTATGATTTTTTTATCTGTGACACCACTACTGAGATATTGGATATCAAAAGTCTATGCAAATTATTGCAACGACTTCAGGTTAGTAAAAAATTTGAAAATAGCAAGAGATTCCTGACTATTGAAGTTGAAAGTTATGTTCTAATTCTGATTTTAGAAATCATCGAGCTTATTTTTAATTCCAACAATATTATTTTAGTGATTGTCACTATTATCTAATAATTTTGTGATATCATTATAAATGATGTCAAAATCATGTGGACAACTGAGAAATGATATTTATGAATAGTCACAGTCTGTTAGTATATTGTACACAATCAAACAAACTCTCTAAAGTAGATAATATCATGAAAGTCTACCTTTGGCAATTTAGGCTCAATCATATAAATAAAAATAGAATCAACAAGAGATAATTTTCGAAGTCAATGATTGTAAATCATTGTCAATCTGTTAATTCTATCTCCTTAATAAGATAACCAAGTCACCTTTTGCTGGAAAAGGTGAACAAACCAATGATGTTCTAAGTCTGATATATATTGATGTATTGGATCTACAAACATATTTACCATAAATTTAGATTATTTAAAATATTCAAATAATTTCATAATAAGATAGAGAAACAAACTGAAAAGAGCATTGAAACTTTTTGATCAGATCAAAGAGGAGAATACCCTTTTGGTGAGTTTTTGACAAATCTAGAAGAGAATAAAGATTCTCTCTTATTGGAATCGACTTTGTTAGACATAGTTCAATCTATGATGAGTTTGTAAGTCTATCAGTCTTCTTTTAAGATTATACTCTTAAGACTATTTGTCATGTTCTGAACTAGATTTTGAACTAATCAATCACAAGGACTCCATATGAGATATGGACTAGGCATAAGCCAATATTCTCTTATTTTAAGATTTAAAAGTGTTTGTTTTATGTCAAGCATTTACAGATCGATTAGCTTGAATTTTGGTCCTATATATATTATTCTATTCGGTGACCCCAAGGAATCTAGAGGATATAACTTCTACCATGCTAAAGAACAAGAGTTGTTCGGCATTCCTTTCAGAAAAAGAGTACTTTAATAAAGGTACTGATGCCTTTAATGTGGAACTTATGAAGTTTGATAGGTAGAAGAACTGATACAATCTAGTGAACCCATAGAATCGGATTTAATTAGATCAAATCTGGAACCCATTATAAAAGCACCATCAAGGAGATCTGGTAGAGTACCGTGTCCATCAAATAGGTACTTTGGTATCTAGTTTCGAAATGTTATCCTATTAAAATCGATGAGAACAACAAGAATTTGATCACCTACATGGATGCCATGCAGAGGTCTGATTCTGATTAATGGCTTGGAGCCATAGAGTCCAAAATGAAGTCCATAAAGATCAACGGTGTATGGACATTCGTTGATCCACTCGAAGGGTAAAACCTATAGAGTGTAAGTGGATCTTCAATAGGATCAGAGTAGTATAGATAAGAAGGTGGAGACCTACAAAGCTCGTCCGATTGCCTAAGGATATTGTCAATATTATGGTATTGATCATCATGAGATATTTTCTCTCATGGCAATGCTAAAAATTTCAGAGTTGAAACATGTATTTTGATAAGTGATCAAAATGCATATCTTCGTTGAGAATGAAGAAGAACCCTGTAAATACAAATGGGTTAATAGTTCTGTGAGTGTATTTCTTGTTTTGTATGTGAATAAAATTTTTTTAATCGAAAATGACATTCCTTACATTACAGGGAATAAATATTTCACTGTTATTATTGTTCTCCATAAAGGACTTAGGAAAAGCATCCCTCATCCTAGGGATGAAGATCTATAGAGATAGATCTAAGAGGCTACTTGGGTTATCTTAGTCCAACGTATATAAAGTGTTAGTAGCATTTATTCTATCATGTACACCATGCATGAGATCGGATATGGTATACTCACTAGAGTAGTGAGTAGATACTTACAAGATTCAGATGAGAATCACTGGAAAGTCATCCTTAAGTATTTGAGAAATACTAAGGATCGATGACTCAGTTATGGAGAATCTGACTTAAAACTTATGGAGTATGACTCCAGTTCTCAGTTGGATATAATAATAGCAAGAACGTGTCGGAATACATCCTTATCCTAAATAATAGAGTAATTTGCAGAAAAGGTTTCAAATAGAAAAATATAGCCAAATTCAAATTGCGAGGCAGAATGCATTGCAGCATTCGATGCTTACAAAGAACCTATGTGATTGTACAAGTTCACTAGCAAGCTAGGAGTGGCACCCTCCGATGATGGTCCTGCTATATTGTACAGCATCAGAGCCATAGCGCATGCCAAGGAGCCGAAGTTCCATTAGGTTACCAGGCATTCTGCATCGCTATCACTTTATTCAGAAAAATCTTTTAAGGTGACATCAATCTTTAGAAGATCAACAGAAAGGAGAATGTGACCAACTCATTTACTAGAAACCTCATCTAGGAGTTTTGAGATGATAAATCGAAGATAGATATGTGATACTATACTGATTGGCTTTAGTCCAAGTGAGAATTATTGAAAATTATGTCCTAAAGCCAATCGTTTGACGATTGTGCTAATTATAAATATATATGAATTGATAAATAATAAAAGTTATTTGATATTTTTTATCATAAGAATATATATTCTAACGAACTCCTATGTTGTGATGAAATTCTTAGGACTACTTTGATCGATAAAGGAGGATTTATCGTGTAGTCCTTAAATTGGGTTCCGACCAAACGATACGCAATTACTAGGATGATAGCGATATCAAGTGTAGGTCGTTGTGTGCCATATGTGTTGGTTATCCTCGTTACCAAATAGTATGGAGATACTAGTATGGCATGCAGGTGAGATGTAAGAGTACATCGTCACTGAACGTGATCAATTGTGGAGTACTCTGCTGTCAAGAGTAGCTCACGAAGGGTATGGGTATAAATGTCCCTTCGATCTAAGATCACCATGGTGATTTACAAGCAACTCATTGTACTTTGGTGTCAAACTAACTGAGTTTCTAATTTAGTGATGGAAGATTTTTGGGTGCAGTCAAGTACTTGTCAAGTCAGTGCGTGAGTCAAGATGGAATTGATCCCTCCGAATTAGTAGGAGATATGCATCAGTGTATTTCAATTTAGCGAAACCTAGGCCCAAATAATCCAAGTGATGGATTTGAAAAAGATTAAAATATAATATGGATGACTTATCTAGGATTGACAGTTAAATCTTAGGTCATCCTAGAGCATTAGGGTCAAAGGGATGAATTATACGGTAACCATACGTCAATAGGTTTTTGAATGTTGCTTCGCCTTCATTCGATCTATCCGGACGTCGGATCATCATTACTAGATGGTTACATCAATTGATTCAGGAAGGTATTTTTGTGCTACTGGCTTAGGTTCGAACCTATGGAGTCACACTCAAAAGAAGTTTCTGACTGATCATGTGGCTGATCAATGATTGAGAATCATTTAAGGGCTTAATTGTCAATTTGATTGATGGTTAACCTTATACAAAAATTATAATAAATTAATTCATCAAGTATTAGTAAATTAATAAATAATTAATTAGTAATTAAATTACTAATTAGCTCAATTTAATTGAGCAAAGAAGATTAAATAAAATCTAATTGAATTAGATTAATTTAGATTTGACCCGATTAGATTATGAGATGACCTAATCGCTAAGGGAGAATTATCTCTGATTTGATTAGGACTTTGGTTCAGTCAATTTTTAATTTGATTAAAATTTGATTAAAAATTTATGAACCTAATTAGATTGAGTTTTATATATTTTATTTAGGCTAAATCAGATGTGATTTGGTCTAGATTCAAATAAGGAAATTAAGAGTCCTTATTGGAATAGGACTCTTCTTCCTACACCAACCTAAATTACACACCATATATCTCCACACACAAAATTATTTTATGTGATATTTTTTCACACCAAAGATTTCTTTCCCTTATCTGTCTCATATCCAAATCTAATTCAGTTTTGATAAAAAAAAAATTCTAAAATTAGATTTCAAAATATTCTTTATTAGAAGAATCTGTTCTCATCTAGATCAATCTCTTCATGCTAATAATTTTTTTTCTCCTTATATGTGTAACATTTTAAGGAGATTTTTTGTAAAAGATTAGTTGGAGAATTTATTTATCATAAAAAAATATGTAAATAAGAATCTCATATTTTTTTGGTATATTTTTGGATGTAGAATTGTGAAGGGATGCAGAATTTTGTAAGAGTCCAGGATCATTAGGACTCTTCACCCCACCTCCTTACATGCCTATAAAAGAGACTTTTATGGTTTCTTTTGTGTGTGCAAGATACCAGAAGAGAGCTCTTCATATGGTATAAGTTTGGGCATGGTTCATGATGTGAAAAATAGAGATGAGGATCCTCTCTCTTGGGGTGTGCGTAAAAACTTGAATTTTAGATTTTTGGTTCTAAGGGTGGGACGAGGAAATAAATTAGAAAAAAATTATTTTCTTCTCCATCTTTTTTTTATCTCTTCATCTCCTCTAGAAGTCTATCTTCAATCTCTAGAAAGATTTTAAAGATTTAAAAAAGAGATCCAGATCAGTCAAGAAGAAGGTCTTCACGCGAGCTAGCACTCCCGAGAAGACCGATCAAATTGAAGCTTCGAGTGAATTTTTCATAGAGGTCGGATGCATGTGCGGCTGTGAGCAACCAGCAAGGATCCTCTCCATCATATCTCTCAGTAATGAAGATCATCAACCCATGATCAGGTATGGAGTTCTGAACTCAGATTAGAAGTAGATGTGATCTATTGCTCATATGCATGTATGCTGATTTTATCTTCAGATTATTTTAAATTTTATATGCAACATAACATGTCATAGATCCTAAAGTAGGTTGATTTGATAATTAGATCATATGCATGTTAGATTAATTTGATTAATCTAGTTATCTTCTACTATAATTTTTTCAAAAAAATTTTAAAATACATGTATGAAATCGCCTACGCATCTCAACACTTAATTTACCTTTAGACAAGACTTTAGAATTAAAAGACTATTATTACATACCTAAAGTCTTTAGAAATATTATTTTTGTACCTTTGTTATTGAAATAAAGTTAATGGATAATAGTTGATCCATTTCTTTTTCTAATAAATTTTATGACAGTGATTATATTGATAACAATCTTTTAATTCTAGCACTCAATGAAAATATTTTTTCATATTAGTAAAAATATGAAAAGAAAGAGAAAAGATGTGAATATCATATATCTCTGGCATTGCCGCTTGGATCATATTCATGAATCAACGATAAACAAGTTATACAAAGAAAATTTTTTTGACCCATATGATTATGAATCATTGAAAACTTATGAATCTTATCTCATGGATAAGATGACCAAGACTCCATTCTCTAGACATGGAGAGAGAGCAAAAGAGTTGTTAGCCCTAGTACATATAGATGTATGTGGATCAATGACAACTCAAGCCAGAGGAGGATACTTCTATTTTATTATCTTTACGAATGATCTGTCTAGGTTCGGACATGTGTATCTTATGAAATATAAATTTGAAGTCTTTGATAAGTTTAAGAAGTATCAAAGTATGGTTTAGAAATAAAGTGAAAAAAATATCAAGATTCTTCGATCTGATCAAAGAGGAGAGTATCTATCCAGTGAATTTCTTGATCATCTTAAAAATTATGGTATTCTCTTTGAATGGACCCCTCTTATACACCACAGCTAAATGGTGTAGCAAAGAAGAATCATACTTTGATGGATATGGTGCAGTCCATGATGTGCTTCATTGATCTATCAGTATCATTTTGGGGATATGCTCTGAAAACTGTCGCATACGTATTGAACAGGATGCCTTCAAAGTCTGTTACTCATACTCGATATGAGATATGGAAGAGAAGGAAGCCCAATCTTAAACATCTTAAGATTTGGGGCTGTCTTGCTTATGTCAAAAATATCTTTAGACATAAGCTTAATGCTAGATCAGATAAGTGTAGGTTTATAGGATTATCCTAAAGAAACTAATGGATACTACTTCTACTATCCTACTGAACAAAAAGTATTTGTTAGTAGGCACACCACTTTCTTGAAAAATGAATTCATCCAAGAAGGAGGTAGTGGGAAGAATATTGAATTTGATGAAGTTCAAGACCTACAAACCAATCTAGAAATGCCTATGGTTGGACCACAAGGAGGTCCTCAACTAAAAGTATCTAAGGATGATATACATCCACTATACACATCATCTCTCCGAAGGTCAGATAGAGTGTGTCAAGCACCTCTACGATATGATTTTATCATTGAGAATGATAATTCAATCAATATCATTCAAGATGATGATTCACTGACCTATTCAAAAGCTGTCATGAGTAGAGACTCAGACAGGTAGCTGAAAGTCATGAAATCCAAAATAGACTCCATATACACCAACCAAGTGTGGACCTTGGTTGATGCACCTGAGGGTGTGATCCCAATAGGGTGCAGGTGGATCTTCAAGAAGAAGATCGGAGCAGATGGCTAAGTGAAAACCTACAAAGCTAGGTTGGTGGCAAAAGATTTCAGATAAAGGCAAGAAATTGACTATGATGAAACCTTCTCACCAGTGGCTATGCTCAAGTCCATTCAGATTTTGCTTACTATAGCTGCATACTATGACTATAAAATCAAGCAAATGGATGTCAAGATTACTTTCCTCAATGGTAATCTTGAGGAAGAGATCTATATGACTCAGTCAGAAGAAGTTATCTTAGTCGAATGGCAAATCAAGTATGTAAGCTAAAGAAATCCATCCATGGATTAAAGCAGGCTTCGAAAAGTTGGAACATCCAATTTGATATGACACTCAAAGAGTTTGGCTTTGTCAAAAGTGAGGATAAACCATGTGTGTATAAGAAGATAAGTGGGAGTGCTATTATCTTTCTGATTCTGTATGTTGATGACATACTGCTCATTGAGAATAATATCCCAATGTTGCAATTGATCAAGACTTGACTATCAAATAAGTTTTTCATGAAAGACTTGGGTGAAGCATCCTATATATTGGGTATAAAAATCTATAGAGATAAATCTAAGAGGATGCCAGGCTTGTCCCAGTCTCGATACATAGATCTCATGTTGAAAATATTCAACATAGAGGCAAGTAAAAGAGCTTACCTATCTGTAAGTCATGGCATATGTCTCTTCAAAAAAATATGTCTTATGACACTAGAGGAGAGAAAAAGAATGAGTAAAATCTCTTATACTTCGACTGTGGGATCAATAATATATGCAATGCTATGTACTACACCTGATGTAGCTTATACTTTAGGCATAGCTAGCAGATTTCAGGCTGATCTAGAGGAGGATCATTAGAAAGCTATGAAAAATATTTTTAAGTACCTAAGGAAGACTAAAGATGTTTTTCTAATATATGGAGGAGGATCAGAGTTGAAACTAGAAGGATATATATATTCTAGTTTTCAATCTGACCCTAATGATAACAAGTCAATTTTAGAGTATGTATTTACCCTAAATGGTGGAGTAGTGAGTTGAAAGAGTTCTAAGCAATCGACAGCAGCTGACTCAGCCACTCAGACAGAGTACATCGCTGCTAGTGAAGCCACTAAAGAAGCTATCTAGATGAAGAAGTTCATCATAGAATTAAGAATCATTCCTGAGATTGAAGGACTAGTGCGACTCTATTGAGATAACACTTAGATCATTATTCAAGCTAAGGAACGTAGGTCTCATCAAAGATCCAAGCACATCTTCAGATGCTTCCACCTCATTCGAAAAATTATAGAGCAATAAGATATCCTTAAATGAGTAGATACAAAGAATAATATAGCAGACCCAATTACTATGGTCATACCACAGCAGCTATTTGATTGCCATCTTAATTGTATGGGACTGAAATACAGAGGCGATTGGCTTTAGTGCAAGTAGAAGATTAAAAGAAGGTATCCTACAAGCCAATCTCATATATGATGTGATAAAAAATTTTTTTATAAATTTCCAGCCCATGTAATAATATTTTTTATTTGATAATGAAATGAGATATTTGATTCATCATTTTAGATGCAACTTACTATATTTAAGATTATGGTGAACCCCAAAGATTAGGACAATGGTTTTAGGGACATGAATAGGTCATGCCGGTGAGATCTAAAATCATAAAATCTAAACCTTAAATATTTTTGATCGCAGGATCATTGAGTTGGGATCAATATTTCGAAAAGACTGGCACATCCCATGTATGCTCGATGGAGAGGGTGGCTAATCTCACTAGCCACTTGTATGGGGACACTAATACAAGGATGTGGATGCTCATTTGAAAATAAGTCCACTAAATTAACTAGCCGATAGAGAATATCTTATAGAAGTCTTACTTGCATGTTAAAAGATAGTTCTCTAAGTGGAAGTTGTGCAAGTGATCCTTAGACCTGAGATTACTTTGAAATCTTGTACACATGACCCCATATTTTGGTTCATACCCAAGCATAGCATTAAGATATGTACGAAATATTCTAGATATTGTAGAGTGTGTATGAAGATTATGAGTTGGTTAACATGAAATCGATCATTCCTGGTAAGAGGAGATCACATCCTATGAATTTTCATCTCTAGATGATTCAAAAAAATCTTTTGGCCAAAAGTAGGATGGAGATTAGAAAGAATTTCTAATGCTTCATCATCGAGTCATTATTGGTTGATGGAAAATTAATATGAATATGTACTTGAGTTTGACATTGTTCCATACTTATGAATATATTCGGGATGCAGGAATGATCGAAGGATCGAATTGCATAGTAACTTATCATTGAAGAATATTTTTGATATTTTTATCAAATTTTATATCTTTTAAATAGTCATGATATATTACTAAATATCAATCTTGACTTGTAAGTTTGATCAAATTAAAGAGTTTAATTCGATCGCTAATAGAAATGGTTCTGATTTTTTAACTTGGGTTAACTCGATTGGACCTAAATCGATTAGATTGGAGTCTAATCAAATTAGATCAACTTACACCCAGACCTACTGCTAGCTAGATGTGGAACTCAATGGATCATACGCATAAAAAAATTGATCAAAGATCCTTTTGATAATGTTGTTTGGATTTTTGGATCCAATCAGAATTTTCGATAAGCATGTTAGCACGTGTGGAAACCCTAGCTCCTTGAATCAGATTTAGATTTAGTTTGAATCTTGCATTATGATCAAACCAAATTATGCCATGGGCTAATTTGGGTTTAGGTTTGAGTGCGACAAATATTAGATGGCACCACCTTGCCTTGTGGGGCCCCATTCCAAGGGTCCAAGTTTGATTGGACTCTAGGCGCGCAAAAAAAGAGGGTGCACGCATATTTGCATGAGCAAAAGGATGGAGTCCTTCTAATTTGGGATTCAGACACATGTGGTAGCCTTCATCACCTTCCATCCTCTAGTACTCATCTCAAAGCATAAGATGTATTTTTTTTAAAATTTATGGGGTGGAGAAAAAATTGGAAAGAAGAAAATTCATGCGCACGTAGAATGAGGTCTTACGACTCATCGCATAAGAAGAGTCCTTCTAGATGTAGAACTCTATTTAAATAGGAAAATATTTCTCTAATAATGTTCCTTATTTAAAACCTCCTTTTATGGATATTTATTTGGAATTTTTTTCAGATATATCTGATAGTCAATCGGATGCTAGAATCCCCTCTTCGCATGCACGCACGCGGTGATAAGAGAATCACATGAAGAGATGCAAAAAGAAATCCTTTTGAAGAGTTTCTTATTTCCTTATTAGCTGATCTGAGATCAAAATTTGATCTTCTTTCCATGTGGCAAATTATGGAATTTTCTGAATGGTGTAAGGTCACCAAAAACACCTCTTCATGCACGCACATGCAGGAGGAAGGCTGAATCGATGTATCATTGATAAGAGTTCTTCTACTTCAAGGATCTCTTATTTTGGATATTTAGATTAGATAAGGCATTTTAGATGGGGCGTGTCCTTTTTTTTTGGCACCCCTCTGATGGCTATAAAAGGGGTTGCGTGCTGGGTGTTCGATGCATTTAGAAAAGCTTTCCAATTTTGTCTCTCTGCTTCCCTTTCTTTCTTACAATCCATCCTAGTTTTAGGACAAAGCTTTGGCACTTAAGAAAAAGCCTAATCAAGTCCATACAAGGGTGGAAAAGGTTCTAAAGGAAGGAATTCAGAAGTTCAGAGAAGGTCCTAAAAGGGTTGAGTCAGATTCTTGGAGAAACCTGATCGATACAAAGCTAGTCGAGTTCTAGGTTCTAGAACTCTTGAAGCAAAGTTCAAGGAGCATTGTTCTTGAATCAATTTTCATATAGATTTCGTTGGAGGGTGAACACTTGGGCGCCTGGTGGAAGCTCTATTGAAATTAGGATTAGCACTACAGGTATTCTTCTTATCCAAGTTTAATTTAATTATGCTTTGATTGTATAGTCAAGATTTTCTGGACATTAGGGTTTCGATGCGTCAGGTATTTTGAATGAAAATTTTAAACATCTAGCTCTTCCACTGTGCCATCAGAACCCAACATAGCCCACTTATAAAAGGGGTCTAATAGTTGGATGCACAAAAACACATGAAAAATTGCTTTCATACGTCTAGCCTTTCACCTCCCTTCCTTCCTTAATTCCTCTTCCTCTCTAAAGTGTTTAAGAGATTCAAAGAAGAAGATAGTAAAATCAACCGTCAAAGATCTTCATGAGCTAGCACTCTCAAGGAGATTGATCAGCAATCGATCTTCGTGTGGACGATCCATAAAGGCCAGACATCCTATGCAGCTGCAAGTAACATGAAGGAGCTCTAATCTATATGATTCAATTGCAAAGATCAGCAACCCATGCTCTAGTAATGAGTTCTGAACTCATTAGATTAAATCTAATCAAATCTAATGGTTAGATCTAATCTAGGACATCAATATGATCGATGCAGATTTTATTATTTTCATATTTTAATTATAATTTAATCATATCATAGATCCTGAAAAGGTAGTTTAAATTAGATCTTATGCATATAATATAGATTAAATTATTTAATCTATAATGTTCTACTGTAAAATTTTTTTAAAATTGCATACATAGAACTGCCTAGTTTTCCTTCACTAGCTCCAACTGCTTCTTTCCTTCAGCACATGTCTTCATTAGACTACATCGAAGCCTCCATAAATGAAGCTATTTTGATTCTATTAGTGCCCTTATTTCAAATTCAAAAGCATCTATGATACCCAAGCTGGCTCTGAAATAGATAAGACGGGTATAACTGGCTGACTTCGATAAATTCGAGTGAAAATTCTACCATATCACATCTAAATCAATCAAATAATCTATCCAAAGTAGCTATCCAGTCCACACCTCCAAAAACTACTTACAAGGGACTCCCAAGGTATGCACACATGATCTCTTTAATGCTCCTTCTCTTTATTTTTCTGAGATCTAACTTGAGCGTCGGAGGGTTTCCACTAGAGCCAACTTCGGTCAGGACTTGCTTGCAGGTTACTTCCTAGGAAAGGTGTGCCACTGCTTCAGCTACTCCGATCAAGTTTCGGATTTCAACAGCAACACATTTCTTAACCAGTCAAATACTAATCAATTTACTTTATCTTCATCTTTGCCTTCATTTACATTATCTTAGTTTATCTATTGTCTATAGTTTGTAGCTTAGATCTATAGCCCTAGCTACCCCTTCTTTGGGAATACTCTTGCTATTGAAAGTCCTCAAAGCTCAAGGCGGTAGGATCCACTACCATCTTTATCTCTTTCCAATTCAGACATCAATGTGATGCCATTGTAATCATACTACCTAGCTAGGGACTCATTCTTCCCTTTTTTTCCTTCCTATTTTGACAAAAAAGAAGACCTACAAGTCTTTTTGTGCATTTCAGATGGGATAGGGGTAGTTTTTTTGGGGAGGGGGGTGTTAAAATGGGATATGGGTAGCTATCGAGATGCTGTCATGAAGAAGAAGCAATGCTTGGTTATCAGGACTAGCAAGAAGTTCACTTCAATACAACTATACAACTTTAGAGTTCCTAGACTGTGGCAAATAGATATGGTCTTTTTGCTTAGCCAATAGTCAAATTCTTGATGACCAAATTGACTCTACTCCTTGAGATCCTAGCTTTGAAAGCCATATTCTTCAAGTAGCGATAATCAATTTATAAGTAGGTTCCTAGCAGGAAATAGTTTCACAATTCAAATTCTACAGGGATGAGAGCTAGCAAGATACTGGAAGTTGTAACCAAGTAGCTACTACTTCTAGGCTATTTGTGGATAAACATAAGGCACCATCGATCTTGATGGTAAAATGGTTCAGAGGCTTGTCTCTGTGATTCAGATCAATACCAAATGCTCCAGTATGCTCTAGTATATCCTATGGTGAGCCTAGCTAATAATGCTGCCTATATGGTGGACAAATTGGTCAACACCTTCAATATGGAAACATCAAGATTCTTGAGAAGCCTAATCTTCAAAACTTTATAGCCTACGTGACGGGCAAGGCCAAATATTGCCCTGGAGAGTCTTTGGGATCTAAAGATTGAGGTGAAGAGTAAAGTGACCCACAGATTATTCGATCAACAAGTCATACCAAATACATTACTAATGTTTCGATCAACATCAAGCTGATGCTCCAAACTGGAATAGTTTTTAGTCATTCTGACCTATAGATATTTGCCAAAAAAAAAATCATGTCTGTAGAAACATGCCAATGTAGTTGGTTGAGCCCTAATGATGATATATGGAGGGCAATGATTCTACCAACATATCGTACAGCCTATCCCTCTTTTGACAGATTGAGGGCAACCATCCCCTAGATACCTCCACTTCTTCTGAACAAGGCATGCCAAATTTATACATTAAGGGGCAAGCTCCAAGGCTCTTATGATGTATACTACAACCCTTTATACCAGTTGGTGTAGAGAATAGCTCAGCCTTTCTAGCCATATAATTATACTCTAAAGAGAGAAAATTTATTGAATGTCAACTAGTTGGTTTATATGATTAGGGACTAATTAGAATGTGCTTATCAGACAACCTTGAGGATACTATATTGGAAACCATGCTCACGCTAGTATGATTAAGTATATGAGCTTTCTAGTAGGTATAAAGTCTAGAAATTCTCAAGATTCTCGAGAGATAATAATCTTCAGTAATTGAGCACATTAGCCAATTTTCAATTCAACATGAAGAGAAAAAAAGTAATATTGATTTCTTGAAGTTCTAGTTGTTTACAAATTCACCGATCCAGTCGGCTTTTGCTGGGTATGTTAACCTACTCCTTAATTATGTTTCTACCTAGAAAGACTTTGAAAGTCTATTTCATGCACAATTTTACTACACCAAGCCTGAGATGTTTGTTGTCAATCTTGCGAAGCTGACTTGATAACATGGGAAGCCCATAGAATGGTACATCATCATTTGAGAGAAATACTATGTAGAACATTGTAAGATCCTTAGATGTTAAACAAACTCTTGAGTGAAACCTCATGTGAATAACCAAGCTTTAAAACAAAGATAAGAAATTGAGAATTATAAAAAAAATAATAATGATGATGCATGATGGATTCATACATTTGCGTTTATTGCATCTACATTTTTCTAATTGCATGGTGTTGTTATGAATTTTCTTTGTTTTTTTTAAAAAATATGAGTCTTAGACTTTTTATTTCACTTCCTAAATTACTGCTATTTAGATAAAAATTAAATGCTATTAAAATATATTATATGAAAACAACTTATTTTCTATATTGTTTTTATTAAGAAGAATTACAAAGACACCAGCATTATATTCAAATCCAAAATTGCTCTCAATCAAATAAAGGTGCCAAATAAACGAACTAAAGATAATTGATCATCATCTCTACTAAACTAGAGGAGACAAAAACTTATGACCTCTAGCAGACCAAAGCTCTAACATAGACTATATTAACTAATCAATTACAAACTTCAGGCTCCATTTAGTATTGTAGTTAGAGGACCAAAAGCTCTTTCAAATAATTTTGAGATGTTTAGATGATTTTCTTACTCCTCTAACAAGCGAGCCACTAATAGCCTCCAAATAAGCTCAAATAGCTCTCAATTAAATCCTAAAAGAGAATCCTTCAAAACAATATTGAATGAATAACATCTAAAGTTTTCTACTATATCTACCTTAAACTAACTAACTTTATCACTTTATAGTATGGTTCGTCTTCATGACAATCCTTAATCAAGGCTTCCATGGCCCAATAATAACTTTATCACTGAAAGAATTATGCTCTACAAGCCAATCGTATATGGGATGCGATGGGATATTTTTCTGTATTTTGTCTTTCAAACTCATGTACTAGACATTGTTAATTAATAAAATAGATATTTCAATTCATTATATGCTGCATCTTATTACTATTTATGAATATAATGAACCTCATAGGTCTGGATAATAATTTTAAGATCATGATGAGATCACACCAATGAGATCTAAATTCTTGATAGCCCTGATCTAAAATATTTTTAGTCCTTGATTCATTGAGTCAGAGATCAATGATATCGGTAAGATTGACACATCCTATGTATGCTCAGTATTGAGGATAGTTGATCTCATAACCACTTGTTTGGCAACACTAATACAAAGATGTGGGTACTCATTAGAGAATGAGTTCACTGAATTGACTTGCGAGAGAACATATGATAGAGTCTTATTTACATGTCAACTGATTATTCTCTAGTTGGAGTTATGCAAGTGATCTTTTATCCTGAGACACCATAGTACCTTGGTACATAAATCCATATTTTGGTTCACTTTCTAACTTGATTCTCTGATCCTTGTGTGGGATGTTCTAGATATGATGAAGTGTACATAAAAGTTGTGAATGATCAATAAGGGATCGGTCACTCCTAATAAGGAGAGCAAACATTCTATGTGATCGCATAGGTTGATGATTTTGAAAGTCTTTGGCCAAAGCAGGATGATAATTAGAAAGAAATTTTTAATATATCATCAACTGAATCATCATATTTTGATTGAGATACATTTAGATAAGTAATTGGTCTTAACATGATTCCAGACCCATAGCTTATCGGGGGTGTTATATGATTGAAAGATTGAATTGCACGGTAACTTACCACTGAAGGATATTTTTAGTATTTTTATCAAATTTTATCTCTTTCAAATAATCATGATATATTACTAGATATCAATCTTGACTTATAAACTTACAAGAATTAAAAGAATTTAATTCAAAAATTAATTAGAAAAAATTTTAATTAATTGGTGCAATTGGTCTGACCTAGTCTAATCAGATTAAGATTAGGTCAAGAGCTTGAGTCCACTGTTGGCTAGATTTAAAACTCAATAGATCACATACTTTAAAATTTAATCTTGATTTAATTTAACTAGGATTTATTATAAATCTTAGTGATTAATTTGATATGCTAGCATCTTGTAATAACCCAAATTCTCAATTAGATTAAGTTCAAAGTGTTTGAGCTAGACCTAACCTATAGCCTTGAACCTAATGGGATTAGATTGATTTCTTGCCTTGACTTGGAAGAGTTTTAAATGAGAAAGGAGTCCTCCATGCCATTCCAAAAGTCCATGCCAATTTATTTATGAGTGCCCACTTTTCTGCGTTAAGAAGGAAGAGTCCTTCTTAATGAAGTCTCTTGGTTTTCTCCATACCACCTCTTCGTATCTCACCTCAATTAAATATGAAAAATTTATGGGGCATAGAAGAGGAGGAGTCTTTCTATATGAAGGCTCTTTTGCACCATTTATTTTATCAGAGAATTAATTCTCTGCATGAAGGAAGTAGAGCACCAATTGTTGGCGCCCCTTGGGACTCCTAGCCATCCCTTCATTCCCTATTTAAATGGAATGGCTCTTATGGGATAAGAGCTGAGAAACTCTGAGATTTAGGCATGTGATAAGAGAGGAAAAAACCAAAAAAAATCAGAAAAAAAAAGACAAGAAAATTGAGAAGAAAAAATAAAAAGAAGAGAGGTGAGAAAAAGGGCAAGTGTGGTGTGCTTATCCTAGGATTTGATTTTTTCATATGTTGGAGTACAAAATCAAATCCTAGGTTGTGAGATTTCTAGAGAAAACTCTCTTGACATGGTCCTAGTAGAGGAATCGAAGGAAAACAGATGTTGGTGTGATTGTTCTTTAAGAAGGAAGCCGGCAGCACTCTTATGAAGAAAAGATTACGGTATTGCATCGATTGGGAAGGACCTTGATCATCTTCCATATGGATCATTGTTGGAGGATTTTTACTTTGGAGTCTTGTGGAGATCACCTTCTTATCATATTGCTCATTTTAGAAAGTATGAGTTTCTAACTCTTTATATGCATTGTTTTGGTTTGTTCGACATCTACAAGGTGATTCTAGGATTTAAGTTCTGATTGGATAGTTTTAATTGTTAAAGTTTTTGATATGCATGTTAAAAAATTTTTAAAATTCATATTTTATTATATAACTAAAATTCAATAGTGGTATCAAAGCCACCCTTATTAGATTTGATCAAACAAGTGCCAAAGTTGTAGTATATATTTGATCTGATTCATATAATGCCATTATGCTGCATCAATTTCTAGCATTGGTCTTCAAACCAAAAATTATTTTTGACTTTGTCTGAAGTATGAATTTAAATTTCAGTTATTAAATTTAGAATCTGCTATAATCTAAAATTTAATGGTTCATGGTTGTTTGATGCTTAAATCATTTTGATTAAGGGTGTATTGTATTTACATGCCTAATTCGATTATGGTTTTGTAAGTTAACTGAACTTGTTATATGTTAAGTTAAAATTATTAGTACATCCTTTGTGATTTTAGTAATCATTTTTGGTATGACAATATGAATGATATTATAACTTAAAAGGCATGTTGTATAGCATGAATGTTATATGTATGTTGCATATTATGCAGAAGTTAGGATGTGCTGAAACTAGTCTAAGACCCTCTATAAAAATTAAATTAAGTTGTAGTATTGGGATTCACTTATAAATTGAATATCGAATTTATTTGATCAATTGGTGTCTAGGTAAGTGTTAAAGATGATTTTTTAATTAGGTCTATATACTGGTCGGGTCAACTATGTTAGTGTCTAAAAAAAGCTACAGGGGGTCTCCCACCTACTTACCTGGCCAATTTGGTCTAATTGAGTTTCAAACTTAGATTGATTAGTGATGTGGATACTACAAAGAACTTTCTTCATACTTAGTCAATAGAGTATGTCAAGATTTTAGTGAGCTTATTGTGCTATCCACAAGGCTTACTATAGAAATTGATATGATGTTGACTAAGTGCATACTGATGCTTATGACATATTTGAATAGTATTGTGTTGTTATGCTATCCACAAGGGCAACATTATTTGAGTATGATCATATAAGAATGAAGGGTTAACTTAACTAGAACACTATAGTTTGTTGTGCTATCTACAAGACTATGAGTGATCTAGAGGCAAAAAAATATTGAGAATTGTATAAAGTATAATTGATAAAGAGTTACGTACTTTTGAACTCATGAATGCTTGTTGTACTATCCACTAGGTGTTTGTGAGGAATAGAGATCTCAACTCCACTTAGAAACATGATGATGTTTTTCATTTTCATACTCGAGGGCTATGAAATTCATTAAAATAGTGGAAGATATAATTAGACAAAAATCTTAATCTAGTTGTGCATGTCATCATGAGTTGTTCGCTTACACAGTGTTCTTGTTATTGTAGATTAACTGCATAACAGCATCCTCACTATCATTACGTGGCATACTAGATGCAAACAAATTGATCAGATCGAATTATGTAGACTGATTGAGAAACTTGAGAATAGTTCTCACACAGAAGAAAGTCTCCCATATACTGGATATCCCTGCACCCGATACGATTGGAGAAGATGCATCCGAGGAGAAAAGGGCCACATATAAAATGTGAAAGGATGACAGTGTAACTATCAAATATATTATGCTTGCCACCATGAACAATGAGCTTCAAAGGCAGCATAAAGGCATGGATGTTTCTTCTATACTCTTTAATTTAAAAGAGTTATATGGAGAATAAAGCCAAACTGCTAGATATGAGATATCTAAGTAGTTGTTCCATGCCAGGACGAGTGAAGGCAGGTCCGTGCAAACTCATGTCCTTATGATAATTGATCTGATCACTCATCTGGGATAATTGAGTTTTGCCATGGATGGTGAGCTCAGTTAGGATTTGATCCTACAGTCACTTCTCGATTCTTTCTCATAGTTTGTCATTAACTTTCATATGAACAAATTGAATGTTAGCCTACCTAAACTACTAAATATACTTAAAACAGTAGAGCCATTTCAAGGATGAAAAGGCTTCAGTTTTTCTTGTAGATAAGATCTCCAAGAAGAAAAGCAAGAAGAATTCTAAGAAAAAGATGAACCCTAAGGCTAGCATCTTGAAGAAGAAGGTGAAGAAGGTCTCTGCCAAAGGTACTTACTATCATTGTGGCAAGGACGGGCACTAGAAGAAAAATTGCAAGGAATACCTTACAACTTTGAAGCACAAGGAAGCAAACGTTGCTAAAAGTTTGTATATGATACAAACAAACTTATCATTAAGTATATCAACTTCAAATTCTTGGGTATTGGATACTGCCTGCAGCTCACACCTTTACAAATCATTATAGGATCTGCAAGAAATAAAGAATCTGAATGAAGGTGACTTCGTACTGTTCAGTGCTAGTAGAGAGTCCATCCAAGTCGAAACCATATGAACCAAGATGTTGATGTTGCCTTTGGGTAAAGTTTTAGAACTAAAGACCTGTTATTACATTCCTAAAATTATTAAAAATATTATTTCTATATCATTGTTGTTAGAACAATATTTTGATATAAAAGCTAAGAGTAATGGTTGTTCTATCTATCTTTTTAATAAATTTTATGAAAATACTTATATTGATAATGGTCTTTTATTCTTATCACTTAATGATAATGTACTTTATGTTCATAATATGAAGAAAAGAAAGAGAGAAGATATGAATGTCATATACCTCTGGCACTATCGATTTGGTCATATAAATGAGTCAAAAATTAATAAGTTATACAAAGATAAATTCTTTGATCTTTATGATTTTGAATCATATAGAACTTGTAAATCTTATCTCATGAGTAAGATGACCAAGACTTCATAACTGGACATGAAGAAGGGGTGAGTGACATTTTGGACCTAGTACATACTGATGTTTGTAGTCCAATATCGACTCAGGTCAGAAAAAAATACTCCTACTTCATCACATTTACTGATGATAAGTCAAGATTTAGATATGTTATTTAATGAAATATAAATTCGAAGTCTTTGACAAGTTTAAAGAGTATCAAAGAATGGTTGAGAGATAAACTGACAAAAGTATTAAAGCTTTTCGATCTAATCGAGGAGGAGAATACTTAACTAGTGAATTCCTCGATCATTTAAAAAAAAATGATATTCTCTCTCAGTGGATACCTCCTTACACTCTACAATTAAATAGTATCATGGAAAGAAAGAATCATACCTTATTAGACATGGTGCGGTCTATGATGTGCTTCACGGATCTTTCGATCTCCTTTTGGAGATTTGCTCTCGAGACCGCAACGTATATTTTGAACAAAATACCATCAAAATTTATCTCTAGCACTTCATATGAGATATGAAAAAAGAAGAGGTCTAGTCTTAAACATCTTAAGATTTGGGATTGCCCTGCTTATGTGAAAAATATTGATGGACATAAGCTTAGTGTTAGATCAGAAAAATACAAGTTTGTAAGTTATCCCAAGGAGAGTATAGGATACTACTTCTATCACCCTACTCAATAAAAGATGTTAGTTGGTAGGCATGCCATTTTCTTGGAGAAAGAGTTCATCCAAGACGGGGGCAGTGGAAGGATAGTTGAACTTGAGGAAGTTCTATACCTACAGACTATCCAGAATCAGCATGTGGAGAATTTACAAGCTGATGCTCAACCAGAAGTGCCCATTGTTAATGCACAGCCACTATACATACCTCTTCTTCAAAGGTCAAATAGAGTGTGTAATGTACCACTCAGGTATGAATTTATCATTGAGAATGATAATTATCACACATCATTGAGAATGATGATCCAATGACCTATTTAAAAGCTGTTATAAGTAGTGACTTTAACAAATGGCTTGAAGCCATAAAATTCAAAATGGAATTTATGTATACTAACTAAGTTTGAACTTTAGTTGGTATGCCTAAGGGTGTAACCTCAATAGACTGCAAATAGGTCTTCAAGAAGAAGATTGGAGTAGATGGCTAGGTAAAGACCTATAAGGCTAGGCTGGTGGCAAAAGATTTTAGACAAAGGTAAGGTATTGATTATGAAAAAATCTTTTCGTCTATAGTCATGCTCAAGTCTATTCGGGTCATGCTTGCTATTGCTGCATATCATAATTATGAGATCTGGCAGATGGATGTCAAGACTGCCTTCCTCAATGAAAAACTTGAAGAGGAAGTCTATATAACTTAGTCAGAGAGATTTGTCTCTAGTAGGAGAGCAAATCAAGTATGAAAGCTAAATAAATCTATTTATGGATTAAAGCAAGTATCGAGGAGTTGGAACATCCATTTTGATGAGACAGTCAAATCATTTGGCTTTAACAAAAATATGGATAAATCTTGTGTGTACAAAAAGACTAGTGAGAGTGCTATTATCTTTTTGATCTTATATGTAGATGACATACTGCTCATTGAGAATGACATTCTTATGTTACAATCGGTCAAAATATGGCTATCATAAAAGTTTTTTATGAAAGACTTAGATAAAGCATCCTATATACTTGGTATAAAGATCTATAGGGATAGATCGAAAAGGATGCTTGGTTTATCCCAGTCAAGGTACATAGACCTTGTGTTGAAGAGGTTCAACATGGAGAAAAGTAAAAGAGGTTACTTGCCCATGAGTCCTGGCATACAACTTTTTAAGAAGATATCTCCTAAGATACCTGAAGAGAAATAGAATGTGTTCTATTCCTTATGCTTCGATTGTAGGATCAATTATGTATGCTATACTATATATCAGGCCTGATGTGGTTTATGCCTTGAATATTATAAGTAGATTTCAAGCAGATCCAGAGGAGGATTATTGAAAAACTATGAAAAGCATACTCAAGTACTTGAGAAGGACTAGAGATATTTTTTTTATATATGGAGGATCTGATTTGAAACTGAAAAGGTTATACTGATTCTAATTTTATATCTAATCTGGATGATAGCAAATCCATATCTGGATATGTATTCACCCTATATGGTGGAGCAGTAAGTTGGAAGAGTTTCAAATAATAAACCGTTGCTGACTCAGTCACTGAGGCTGAGTACATTACTGCTAGTAAGGCTACTAAGGAGGCCGTCTGAATAAAGAAGTTCATCTCAGAATTGGATATAGTTTCAAAAATTGAATAACCAGTGCTTCTTTATTGTGACAATACTGGGACAGTCACTTAAGCCAAAGAACTGAGGTCTCATCATACATCTAAGCATATCCTAAGGTGGTTCCATCTTGATCGAGAGATAGTGAAAAGATACGATGTAATCATGGAGTGAGTTGACACCAAAAATAATATAGCAGACCCATTTACTAAGGCCTTATCATTACAGCAGTTTGATCGCTACCTAGAATGCATGGGCATCAAGTATAGGGACGATTGGCTTAAGTGCAAGTGAAAGATTAAAAGAATTATATCCTACAAGTCAATCACATATAGGATGTGATGGGGTATTTTTCTGTATTTTGTCTTCTAAACTCATATACTTGACATTGTTAATTAATAAAATAGATATTTTGATTTATTATATGCCACATCTTATTAGTGTTTAAGATTATAATGAATCTCATAGGTTTGGACAATGATTTTAGAGCTGTGATGAGATCACATCAGTGAAATCTAAATCTTTGATAGCTCTAATCTAAAATATTCTCAGTCATTGGTTCATTGAGTTAGAGATCAAAGATACCGATAAGACTAGTACATCCTATGTATGTTCAGAAGTAAGGGTGGTTGATCTCACAACCACTTGTATGGTGACAATAATATAATAATATGGATGCTCATTAGAGAATGAATTCACTGAATTAATCTACGAGAGAATATCTGATGGAGTCTTATTTACATGTTAGCTGATTGTTCTCTAGTATGTTGGGATGCGTAGGTGATTTTATGCATATATTTTGAAATTTTTTTAAAAAAATTATAGTGAAAGATAATTAGATTAATCAAATTAATCTAACATGTATATGATCTAATCATCAAATTAATCTACTCTAGGATCTATGACATGTTATGTTGCATATAAAATCTGAAATAATCCGAAGATAAAATTAGCATGCATGCATATGAGCAGTAGATCACATCTGCTTTTAATTTGAGTTCAGAGCTCCATACCTGATCATGGGTCAATGACCTCTGCTACTAAGAGATATGGTGGAGAGGATCCTTATTGATTGCTCATAACCACACACATATCCGACCTCTATACAAAATTTACTTGAAGCTCCAATCTAATCAGTCTTCTCGAGAGTGCTAATTCGCACGAAGACCTTCTTCTTGACTGATCTGGATCCTTTCTTCAAATTTTTAAAATCTTTTTAGAGATTGAAGATAGACTTCTAAAGAAGATGAAGAGATAAAAGAAAGATAAAGAAGAAAATATTTTTTTTCTAATTTATTCTCTCTTTCCAAACCCTTAGAATCAAAAATTTGAAATTCAAATTTTTGCACACACCCCAAGAGAGAGGATCCTCCTCTCTATTTTTCACATCATGAACGATACCCAAACTTTTATCACATGAAGAGCTTTCTTCTGATATCTTGTACACATAAAAGAAACCACAAAAGCCCCATTTATAGGCATGTAAGGAGATGGGGTGAAGAGTCCTAATGATCCTAGACTCTTACAAGATTCTGCCTTCCTTCACAATTTCATATGTCAAAATATACCAAAAAAATATAGGACACCCCTTTTCATATTTTTTCATAGTAAAGTAGTTCTCTAACAATCTCTCATGAAAAATCTCTTCAAAATTTCATACATATAGGGAGAACAAAATTTATTGGCATGGAGAAGTTGATCTGGATGAGAACATATTCTCTTAATATGGAATATTTTAAAATCTAATTTTAGAACCTTCCTATTATTAAAATCTAGATGTGAGATAGATAAGGAAAAGAATTATTTGGTGTGAAAAAAGCTCATACAAAATAATTTTGTGTGTGAAGATATATAGCGTGCAATCTGCATTGGCGTAGGGAGAAAAGTCCTATTCCAATAAGGAATCTTACTTTTCTTATTTGAATCCAAACCAAATCACATCTGGTTTAGTCCAAATAAAATATATGAAACCCAATCTAATTAGGTTCATAAATTTTTAACCAAATCTCAATCAAATTAGAAATTGTTTGAACCAAAATTCTGATCAAATCAGGGATAATTCTTCCTTAGCAATTAGGTCATCTCATAACCTAATCGAGTCAAACCTAATTGAATCTAATTCAATTAGATTTTATTTAATCCTCTTTGCTCAATCAAATTGAGCTAATCAGTAACCTTATTATAATTAATCCTCCACTAATTAACTAACACTTGGTGAATTAATTTGTTGTAACTTTTGTATAAGGTTAACCATCAATCCAATTGATGATTAAGTTTAAGAATTAATTAATTTATTGTAACTTTTGTATAAAGTTAACCATCAATCCAATTGATGATTAAGCCCTTGAATGATTCTCAATCGTTGATCAGCCACATGATCAGTCAAAAAATTTTTTTGAGTGTGACCTCATAGGTTTGAATCTAAATCGACAGTACAAAAATAAAATTCTGAATCAATCGGTGTAACTATCTAGCAATGATGACCTGATGTCTGGATAGGTTGAATGATGGTGAAGCAACATTCAAGAATCTATTGGCATATGGTTATCGTATAATTCATCCCTTTGACCTTAATGCTCAAAGATGACCTAGGATTTAACTATCAATTCTAGATAAGTCATCCACATTATATTTCAATCTTTTTCAAATCCATCACATGGATTATCCAGATCCAAATTTTGCTAAATTGAAATACACGGATGCATATCTCCTACTAATTCGGAGGGGTCAATCCTATCTTGACTCACGCACCAACTTGACAAGTACTTGACTGCATCCAAAAATCTTTCGTTACTAAATTAGAAACTCAGTTAGTTTGGCACTAAAGTATAGTGAGTTGCTTGCAAGTCACTGTGGTAATCTCAGATCGGAGGGATACTTTATCCATACCCTTTGCGACTACCCTTGATAGCAGAGTGCTCCATAGTTGGTCACGTTCCGTGATGATGTACTCCTATATCTCACCTGCATGCCATACCAGTATCTCTATACCATTTTGTAATGAGGACAACCAACGCATATGGCATACAATGACCTACACTTGATATCGCTATCATCCTAGTAATAGCGTATTATTTGATCGTGAACCAGTTTAAGGACTACGCAATAAATCCTTCTTTATCAATCAAAGTAGTCCTAAGAACTTCATCACAACATAGAAGTTCGTTAGAAGATATATCCTTGTAATAAAAAATACTAAATAATTTTTATTATTTTTAATTCATATATATATTTATAATTAGCACAATCGTCAAATGATTGGCTTTAGGATAATTTCCAACAACTCCCACTTGAACTAAAACTAATCAGTATAGTATCACATATCCATCTTCGATTTATCATCTCAGAACTTCTAAATATCGAGACCTTAGTAAATGGGTTGGTCACATTCTTCTTTCTGTCGATCTTCTAAAGATTGACGTCACATTAATAGATTTTTCTGAATAAGGTGGCAGCGATGTAGAATGCCTGATAAGCTAATGGGACTTCGGCTCCTTGGCATGAACTATGGCTCCAGTGCTGTATAATACAGCAAGACCATCATCGGAGGGTGCCATTCTTAGCTTGTCAATGAACCTGTACAATCATATAGCTTTCTTCCAAGCATCGTATGCTACAATGTATTCTGTCTTACAATTTGAATTTGGCTATATTTTTCTACTTAGAACTTTTTCAGTAGATTGCTCTATTATTTAAGATAAAGATATATTCTGATATGTTCTTGCTATTATTATGTCTAACTAAAAATTGGAGTCAAATTTCATAAGTTTTAAGTTAGATTCTCCATAGCCGAATCATCGATCCTTAGTATTTCTCAAATACTTAAAGATGTCCTACCAATGATTCTAACCCAGATCTTGCAAGTATCCACTCATTATCCTAGTGAGTATACGATATCCGATCTCATATATAGTATAATGATAGAATAAATTTTACTCATAAACATCCTATATATATTGGACTGAAAAAATCAAAGCAGCCTCTTAGATCTACTCTATAAATTTTCATCACTAGGATGAGAGATGCTTTTCTCAAAGTCCTTTATAGAGAATAATAATAACAGTGAAATTTTTATTCTCTGTAATATAAAAAATATCATTCTTGATTAAGAGAATTTTATTCACATACAGGACAAAAAATATGCTTATAGAACTATTAACCCATTTGTATTTGCAGGGTTCTTCTTCATTCTCAACGAAGCCATGCATTTTGATCACTTATCAAAATGCATGTTTCAACTCCAAAATATTTAGCATTACCACAAGATTAAATATCTTGTTATGCTCAATACCATAATGTTGATAATATCTTTAGGCAACCAGATGAGCTTTTTAGGTCTCCACCTTCTCTTCTACACTACTCTGATCTTATTGAAGATCCACTTACACTCTATAGGCTTTACCCTTCGAGTGAATCAACGAGTGTCCATACATCATTGATCTTCATGGACTTCATTTCGGACCTATGGCTCCAAGTCATTAATCAGAGTCGAATCTTTGCATGGTATCCATGTAGGTGATCAAATCTTTGTTATTCTCATCGAGTTCAATAGGATCACGTCCCGAAATTAGAAATCAAAATATCTATCCGACAGATGTGGTACTTTACCGGATCTCCTTATTGGTGCCTCTACAATGGATTTCAGGTTTGATCTAATTAAATCTAATTCTATGGATTTATCAGATTGAATCGATTCTTCTACCTGTTGAACTTCATAAGTTCTATATTAAAAAGCATCAGTACCTTCACCAAGATATTCTTTTTTTAAAAGGAATGCTGAACAACCTTGATCTTTAGCATGATAGAAGTTATATCCTCTAGATTCTTTAAGATACCATACAAAATAATATATATAGGATCAGGATCCAATCTAATCGATCTGCAAATACTTGATATAAACTAAACACTCCCAAATCCCAAGATAAGAAAGTATCGACTTATGCCTAGTCCATATCTCATATGGAGTCTTTGCAACTAATTAATTCAAAATTCAGTTTAGAACATAACAAGTAGTCTTAATAGCATAACCTTAAATAAAGACTGACAGACTTATAAATCCCATCATGGATCGAACTATGTTTAACAAAGTCGATTCCAACAGGAAAGAATCCTATTCTTTTCTAGATATGTCAAAACTTACTTGAAATACATTCTCCTCTTTGGTCTGATTGAAGAATTTCAATACTCTTTCAAGTTTATTTCTCTATCTTATTATGGACTTATTTGAATATTTTAAATAATTTAAATTTATGACAAACATATTCATAGATCCAATACATCAGTATGTATCAAATTCAGAACATTATGGGCTCATTCATCTTTTCCAACGAAAGGTGACTTGGTCATCTTACTAAAGAGATAGGATTAACAGGTTGACAATGATTCTCAATCATTAACTTCAAGAATTATCTCCTGTTGATCCTATTTTTATTTATATAACTGAGCCTAAATTGTCAAAGATAGGCTTTCATGATATTATCTACTTTAGAGAGTTTGTTTAATTGTATACAATACACTAACAGGTTATGACTATTCATAAATGTCATTTCTTAGTTGTCCACATGATTTTGACATCATTCATAATGATATCACAAAATCATTAGACAATAGTGACAATCATTAAAATAACATTCTTAGAATTAAAAATAGGCTCGACGATTCTTAAAATCTGGATTGGAACATAACTTCCATCTCCAATGTTTAGAAACCTCTTGTTGTTTTCAATCTTTCTACTAACCTGAAGTCATTACAATAATTTGCATAGATTTTTAATATCCAATAGCTAGGTAGTAGTGTTATAGATAGAGAAATCACAAGGTGTTATCATATAAGTAACTTGTTCAGCAATGCTTTGCTGATTTCTCTTTCTTAGCCTGTTCGGATCAAGAGACTCAGCCAGACCAGATTAACCTTAGATTCTTTTATTAGTTTGGACTCATTAGCCCAAGCATGACTCTTTACACCTTCTTTTTCTTTTTTTATCTTAAAAAATTATTGCCATATTGAAGACACATCTTCGAAAGTGTAAAAAAGAACTCTTTCAACATTTGAAAGATTTTCTCCCACTGAGCATCATCAAATTTACAACTAAATTCATGATTTTGGTTGCTCTCAATAACACCACATAGTGATATGATCATTTGGCCACTTCTGATAAGTTTATTTGATCGCATCATATGTGTTGGATGTGAGAACTTCATATGCTGGATCCATAATCATATTTAGGATCTATTCGTGCTCTAGAACTATTTGCAACTTTCGATACCAATTATTGAAGTTGGATCCTATAAATTAATCACTGTCAAATAATGAATGGAGCAATGGACATCTAACCATAACTGAAAAGAAAACACAAGATCTCTATGTTTATGAATTGATTAAGCCTAAAGACTTGGACTTTAGTTTAAAGGTTTTTTCACTATTTTATACGAATTGATAGCCTCTACCTTCAATTCGAGGAATTACCTTAATTCCTTAGTGGATACTAGAATTTACACAGACTGCATACAAGTTCGAAGATGGCTTGGTCAACCCATATGCATATATGGGTAGGTTCTCAACTAATTATTTCTTCAAATAATTTTTAGTAATTAATTTTACCCCAGATTTTATTTCAGTAGGTGATGGGCCTCCACTGACAGTTTTGATTAGGTCAAACCATTAACATGAACCTACTCAGTATTTCTAACTAATGAATGATCAGATCTGAGGATGGCTTGATCAAACCAACCATCATCAGATAGTACAACAGAGTCATCATATGATGAATGATAATTCTATCATTTAGAGAGAACACCAAACGGATGGCACCTACAATGTCAATCAAAAATAATGGATCCATTATCATTCACCTTAATGAGAGGCTATGATCTAATTATCCCCATAACTATCTCACTTTATGGATCTAATAATTTAGAAGATTTAAGAATCAGTTTAGAGAAGAGATGAGAAGAGATCAACCAATAAACCATAACCTCCCACTGACTTCATTAAGTCATTGAATTGGATCAGGGTCATACTAGTTGAAATGGCACCTAGATTAGTCACACTGATCAACCTTAATGACATGGGTCCACTCGAATCATTTAGCAGTTTAATCAAGACATAATTCATCAAATTGGCTAGATAAGTGAGATCGATGGGAGGGTCTGCTAAGCTTGCCTTAGACATCATTGAAATGACCAGGTAAACTACTCTCAATTAAAAACCATCGATCAAAATATCAAATTTACCTTAGACACCAATTGATTAATTAGTTTTGATTTGACCAACCTAATGATTCGGATTCAACCACTAAGCTATAATTCAGATCCATTTGGTCTAATCAAAGATATAGACTTGACCATCCATAACTATTGTATTGGTTCTAAAAAAATTCTGATTTAATCTGATTCAATATTTGATTAGATTTAATTAATATTTTTAGTTAGTTCATTAACTCTTTGATTCTAACTTTAGGTTTAACCCAATTAAGAGGACTTGATTTGAACTAACCTATGCCTCCATATTTTATACGAATGATATTAGATCTTTAATTCACAATTCTAGATCTAATCGATTCTAACCTTAATTCTCAATTAAGTTCAACATTAACATGGGTTTAGGTTATGGTTTGAAATAATTTTAATATTTTATTTTATAAATAATTTATAATAAATATTATGTAAAAAACTTTTATTCTAAAACTGGGTCGACTCAATCAACATTGAGCTGGCTACACAAAGAGATTGGGTCAACTCAGTTTAAAACTAGATCGGCTCAGTAATTTTGTAAGCATGATTCAAGGAGTTTCAGATATGAAAAATTTTACATAATTTTAAAATAAAATCAATCATAATATTTTTAGGTCATATCTAAAACTTTTATGATTCAAGATTTTATTTTATCATGATTAAAATAATTTTAATCATATAGATTAGATGCCTTATTTTTCATACAACTTTGTATCACATACAACAAATCTAGGGTTTCAAGATCTAAGATTTTGTAGAAAAGTAAGTTCTTCTTTTCATGTTTTTCTTTATGGGATCTAATCACATAACACCCCTACATGTCATAAGAGCAGCCCATCGAATGAGAAGAGAGGGTCTTTAAATCCTTTTTGCTCCTATGACCGGACGGCCTGGTGATCAACCCAATCCATGTACTTGCTAATCGGATTATCTAATCTAATCACATATCATATATGCTTGAATTTAGATCTAATCTAAATTATATCAGATCTGATCATAATTTTAGATCACATCTAAATCAGATCATAAATATCACATGCATGACATAAAATCAGATTTTATCAATGATCAGTACAAACTAGGATAACTTTTTCACTGTAAGGGATAAATCCTATAGCAGGACAACCTTATGTCAGTTTGTACGATCAACTATTAATTAAATTTAGATCAAAATATCACATATCAAATCTAAATAAAATTTAAATTTAAATTTAATATGCACATAAATCATGTCATAGCGAATCAGGCTTTGATACCACTGTTGGGATGCATAGGCGATTTCATGCATGTATTTCAAAATTTTTTCAAAAAAATTATAGTAAAAGATAATTAGATTCATCAAATTAATTTAATATGTATATGATCTAATCATCAAATTAACCTACTCTAGGATCTATGATATGTTATGTTGCATATAAAATCTGAAATAATTCGAAGATAAAATCAGCATGCATGCATATGAGCAGTAGATCACATCTACTTCTAATCTGAGTTCAAAACTCCATACCTGATCACAGATTGATGATCTCTGCTATTGAGAGATATGATAGAGAAGATGCTTGCTGATTGCTCACAGATGCACATGTGTCCGGCCTCTATGAAAAATCCACTCGAAGCCCCGATCTGATCGATCTTCTCAGGAGTACTAGCTCGCGTGAAGACTTTCTTCTTGATTGATTTGGATCTTTTTTTTAAATCTCTAGAATCTTTCTAAAGATTGAAGATGGACTTCTAGAGAAGATGAAGAGATAGAAAAAAAGATGAAGAAAAAAATAATTTTTTTCTAATTTATTCTCTCTTCTCAAACCCTTAGAACCAAAAACTTAAAATTCAGATTTTTGCACACACCCCAAGAGAGAGGATCCTCCTCTCTATTTTTTACATCATGAACCATACCCAAACTTCTACCACATGAAGAGCTCTCTTCTAATATCTTTCACACATAAAAGAAACCACAAAATCCCCTTTTATAGGCAATAAGGAGGTGGGGTGAAGAGTCCTAATGATCCTGGACTCCTACAAAATTCTGCCTCCCTTCATAATTCTACATCCTAAAATATGCCAAAAAAAATAAGGGATTCTCCTTCTCATATTTTTTAATGGTAAATAAGTTCTCCAACTAATCTCTCACAAACAATCTCCTCAAAATGTCACACATATAAGGAGAAAAAAAATTATTGGCATGGACAGGTTGATCTAGATGAGAACAGATTCTCCTAATAAGGAATATTTTAAAATCTAATTTTAGAATCTTTCTTTTATCAAAACCAAATTAAATTTAGATGTGAGATAGAAAAGGGAAAGGACCTTTTGGTATAAAAAAATTTTATGCAAAATAATTTTTTGTGTAGAGAAATATGACATGCAATCTGGGTTGGTGCAGGGAGAAGAGTCCTATTCCAATAAGGACTCTTAATTTCTTTATCTGAATCCAAACCAAATCACATCTGATTTAGCCCAAATAAAATATATAAAATTTAATCTAGTTAGGTTTATGAATCTTAAATCAAATTTTAATCAAATTAAAAATTAATTGAACCAAAGTCTGATCAAATCAGAGATAATTCTCTCTTAGCAATTAGATCATCTCATAACCTAATCAGGTCAAACCTAATTGAATCTAATTCAATTAAATTTTATTTAATCTTCTTTGCTCAATTAAATTAAGTTAATCAGTAATTTAATTACTAATTAATTCTTCATTAATTTATTAATACTTGATAAATTAATTTATTATAATTTTTGCATAAGGTTAACCATCAATCTAATTGACGATTAAGCTCTTGAACGATTCTCAATCGTTGATCAGCCACATGATCAGTCAGAAACTTCTTTTGAGTATGACCCCATAGGTTTGAACCTAAATCAATAGTACAGGAATAACTTTCTGAATCAATCGATGTAACCATCTAGCAATGATGACCTAACGTCCGGATAGGTCGAATGATGGTGAAGCAACATTCAAGAACCTATTGGGGTATGGTTACCGTATAATTCATCTTTTTGATCCTAATGCTCGAGGATGACCTAGAATTTAATTATCAATCCTAGATAAGTCATCCATATTGTATTTCAATCTTTTTCAAACTATCACATGGATTATCCGTGTCTAAGTTTTGCTAAATTGAAATACACTGATGCATATCTCTTATTAATTTGGAGGATCAATCCTATCTTGACTTAGGCACCGACTTTACAAGTACTTGACTGCATCCAGAAATCTTCTGTCACTGAATTAGAAACTCAGTTAGTTTGGCACTAAAGTACAGTGAGTTACTTGTAAGTCACCATGGTGATCTCAGATCGAAGGAATACTTATACCCATATCCTTCGCAAGCTATCCCTGACAGCAGAGTGCTCCACAGTTGATCATGTTTAGTGATAATGTACTCCTACATCTCACCTGCATGCCATACCAATATCTCCATACCATTTGGTTATGAGGACCACCAATGCATATGGCACACAATGACCTATACTTGATATCGCTATCGTCCTAGTAATAGTGTATCATTTGATCGTGAATCAATTTAAGGACTACGCAATAAATCTTTCTTTATCGATCAAAGTACTCCTAAGGACTTCATCACAACATAAGAGTTCATTAGAAGATGTATTCTTGTGATAAAAAATATCAAATAATTTTTATTATTTATCAATTCATATACATTTATAATTAGCACATCATCAAATAATTGACTTTAGGACATAATTTTTAACATCGTGGGAGTTATGCAAGTGATCCTTTGACCTGAGATCACCATGGTACCTTATGTACATGAATTCATATTTTGGTTTACTTCCTAACTTAGTTCTCTGATCCTTATGTGGGATATTCTAGATATGGTAAAGTATGCATAAAGATTGTGGGTGGTCAATAAGGAATCGATCACTCCTAATAAGGAGAGTAAACATCCTATATGATCTCCTAGGTTGATGATTCTAAAAGTCTTTGGCTAAAATAAGATGATCATTAGAAAGGAGTTTTTAATGAAAGAATAGTGTCCTACAAGCCAATTGCATAGGTAATACGAAGGAACTTTTTTGAATTTTCTTCCTACTCATTTGCATGACAGTAGTTATTTTATTTATGAGGTATTGTATTTTATCATTTGCTGTATTATTTTTTATGATCATGATAAACCTCATAAATTAGGATAATAATTTTAGGACCATGATGAGATCATGTCAGTGAAATCTAAAATCTTGATAGCCCCAATCTAAAATATTTTCAATCGTTGGATCACCAAGTCAGAGATTGATGATACCGATAAGATTGGTACATCCTATGTATGCTCGATGGAGAGGGTAGATGATCTCACAATCACTTGTGTGGTGACACCAATATAAGAATATAGGTGCTCATTAAAGAATGAGTTCACTGAACTAACCCGCTTGAAAAATATCTGATGAAGCCTTACAGCATGTCGATAGATGGTTCTCTAGTGAGAGTGGTGCAAGTGATCCTTTAACTTGAGATCACTATGGCACCTTGTGTATATGGATCCTTACTTTGATTTATTTTCTAGCATGTTATTTTAAGATGCATGTGAAATATTCTGGATATGATGAAGTATGCATAGAGATTATGAGTGGTCAATAAGGAATCAGTCACTCCTTGTAGGAGGAGAGAACATCCTATGTGATCTCATAGGATGATGACTCTGAGAGTCTCTGGTCAGAGTGAAGATGAACAGTAGAAAAAATTTCTACTGATTCATCAATCGAGTTATCATCATTAGATCGAGATATATAAGGATAGGTATCTAGGCTTGACATGATTCTATGTCCATGGCCTATCTGGGATGTTGTGTGATCGAAGGATTGAATTACACGGTGACTCACCATGGAAGGATAACTTTGATATTTTTATTAAATTTTAAATTTTTTAAATAGTCATGACACGTTGCTAGACATCAATCTTGACTTATGGACTCATCAAAATTAAAAAAAAATTAATTTAAGAATTAATTAGGAAGAGTCCTAGTTGATTAGGACTCTTGGACTGACCTAATCTAATCAAATTAGGATTACGTCAAGAGTCTGGATCCACTGCTAGCTAGATTTGAAATCTAATAGGTCACATACAATAAAAATTTGATCTTGATCTAATCTATTTAGATTTATTATAAATTCAATGGGTTAATTAAATTTCTAGCACATAAATTAACTCATGTTCCCAATTGGGTTCAGTGCAAATGTGTTTGTGCTAACCTTTGACTTGTTGCCTTGACCTAATGTGATTGGGTTTGAACCTATATTTAAATAGGTGGCTGATTTGATTTTTATGAAAATATTTTATATCAGATTAACCACCTTCATGCCAAAAGCCATGCACAAATAAATTCTACGCCCCATTTATTTTTGGCATTAAGAGGAGAAATCCTTCTCACTTACTCCTCTTAATTATCTTACCAAATTCCCCCATCCCTTTATTTTTGGCGACATAGGATGGAGCCTTGGGATGTGGGGACGTAGAAGAGAAGGAAGAGTCCTCTGACAAGAAACTTGAATGCCAAAATTAAATTGGGATGCCCCTCCTTTTGTTCATTGAAATGGAAGAGTCCATCTTGTCTTGGACTCTTTGTTTTCATGCATTTCCTTTATTCCCACACACCAAGGGTGTTGGAATTTAAGGTTTGGGGATGCATGTGTGTTTCAAAACTTTATTTTCTAAATATCATAGTAGAATATAAGATTAAAATACTTTTAATCTGAATCATACATGCATAAAAATATAAAACCACAAGGATCTAATTCATGTGCTGAAATTGACATATGCTGAAATTTAGATTGTGATCAAATCGCATACCTGCTTCGTAATTTTTTTTTCAAATCTGAACCTGAAAGAAAAAAAAAATTTTCTAGCTGCATAAGTGTTTGATCTCTACGGGTATCCACTCAGGATCAGCCTGAAACAGCCCTCTTCAAACTGAATTTTCTTCTCTAAGAAAATTCAGTTTGGATCGCTATCAACACTTGATCTCTTTCCTTGATCTTCTTCTTCTCTTCTTCTCTTACCTTTCTCCCTTGCTTTATGCTGCTATCAAGCTCTAGAAATTAGCAAACAATGGATTCCTAACAGCCCTTGGGCATGATGAAGAGAGGACGCCCCAAGTGGTGGGACGTGTGGACGTCCAAGGGGAGAGGAGAAAGGAGAGGAAGAGAGGGCATGGGAAGACCTTTGAGGCATGGAGGGATATTAGTTTGGATGCTCTAGGGACCTTAGGGAAGGTCCCTTTAAATAGGCATGGGGATTGAATCCTATTCAATCTCATAATACAAGTTCTACTTGCATTAGGTTTCCTAATAACTTAAGTTATTTAACTTACATTAAAAATCCTATTAGGTGCCAACTCTTGGAGCTCTTGCATCCAATTAAACACACCCTCTTTTGCATTCAAGGGATGCCCCATATTAGATTAAAAGGCCCTTTAATCATAAGACATGCTCAATTTGATCCAATCAAGGTGGCGCCCCATAATAACTATTAAGGAAATTAATAAAAGACTTGCACCCTTAATTCATATGATCCAAAACCTTAGACACCCAACAATTGGAGTCAAATAAATCTTATTTATGTAGATTATTAGTAGGTAATTAAGTTTGAATTATCTTATTAAATAAAAAATCTAAATGAAAAGAGAAATTGGGTCCAACCATATGCTAGCAAGGTTACCTTGAACCCAATCGGATTTCTTTAAACCCAATTGACACTTCATTAGCTCAATTGCTAATTTCAGGCCTACTCCCTTTGTTGTGTGATCTCATAGGTTCAATTCTATCTGATAGTAAGATATACAATGATCTCTATCAAAGTATCATTGAAACTCTTTTCAATGGATTGAAATAATTCCACTCTAACTCATCAAGGATTGTCGATCCAGAACAATCCTAGTGAGCTCTCACAATCCACCAGTGACACCTAGCAGTATGTAGTAGCAATCCAGTAGAACTGAAATAAACCTCTAGGTGTAATTAACGTATGATTCAGTCCCTCTATCGTGAGTCCCAACTTGATGATAGGTCATGGATAAATCATCAACCTCAACATTAGTCATATGATAGATTCGATTAGCTCAAGTCCAAATGCGATTCCTATAAAAACTCTTTTCCATCAATCACACTACTATGACCATAGATTCTTGGACTTAGCTTTTCAAATTTTATAGGATTACTCTCTATCAAGGTTGATAGATCCCATCTTGATGTGCACCCTACTCCTATAGTGGACCAACTGTCGCCAACATCCACTACAAGGGCTTATTGAGATCCATGTTTATGTCAGTCAAATTCTAACAGCCTCATTGTGATTAATAGTATAATCTCAGATCAAAGGATCATTCACACAACTACAGCATCGAGACAATCACTGATGATTGAATAAAAATCCAAGTGATCTCTCATATGGTCATACTCAGTACTGTTGTTCTCTAATAACTACCCGCACTCGTCGTCCAATATCTTTACACTATAGATCAGAGACTCATCTATCCTGAAAGAAGCGATCTGTGTGTCAGTCTATTCGGATCGATCATCATTCTCATGATGATCCCATGATCAGATTTATTTAGGAATCAAATACATATCTCTAATTCTCAACACTTTGAGAATCTGTATTGAAAATTAATTTTATAGATGATTCAAAGACACATCACTCTTGAATGAAAGATAAATTTACCTTTTTATTGATCAAATCAATATATTAAGTATAAAATTATATCCTAGGATCATTACAATATGTCAGCCATATTGACTTCTAGGACATACATCTAATATCTCCCATTTGGACTAAAGCCAGTTGGCCACAAATCTAAGTCCCATCTTGTCAAAGTGGACTTTCATTTTTGGTTGGCTCAACTGCTTAGTCAGCAGGTCTATCACGTTGTTCATGGAGTCTACTCTTTGCACTTTGACATATTTTTTTCGAGGTAGTCGCGTATGATGTCATATCGTCGCTAGATGTGCTTCAATTTCTGATGAGACCTCAGCTCCTTAGCAAATGCTATGACTCCATTGTTATCGTAGTAGAATGGTATGGCATCTGATGTCATAACCTTAAGTTTCACGATGAATTTCTTTGAATCAGAAGCCTTCTTTTGCAGCATTTGAAGCAGCGACATACTCAGCCTTCGTGGTTGAATCTACTATGATAGATTACTTGAAACTCTTCCAGCTAACTGTGCCACCATTGCAAACGAACACATATCCTGACGTAAATTTTTTATCATCAGGATCAGACATGAAGTCTGAGTCAATATACCCCTCGACTCATAACTTAGAATCTTCTCCAAAGATCAAGAACAAATCTTTAGTCCTTTTTAAGTACTTAAGGATGTTCTTCACAGCTATCCAGTACTCTTCACCTGGATTCGATTGATACCTACTCATGACACTCACAACAAGGGCAATATTAGGTCAAGTATATGGCATGGCATATATGAGGCTCCCTATGACTAAAGCATAAAGAATCCTACTCATGCATTGTATTTCCTCAGATGTGGTTGGACACTTCATCTTGAAAAGATTAATACCATGCTTAAGAGGTAAAAGTCCTCTTTTGGAGTTTTTCATGCTGAATCTCTTCAGCACTTTCTCTATGTACAGCTTTTGTGACAGGCCTAGCATCCATTTAGGTCTATCCCTATAGACCTTTATTCCAAGAATATAGGATGCTTCTCCTAGGTCTTTCATGGAGAATTTTTTGGACAACCATCTTTTGACCGCAGTCAGCATGGGAATATCATTCTCAATGAGGAGAATATCATCCATGTATAATATAAAGAATATTATTGCACTCCCACTGACCCTTTTATATACACATGGTTTCTCTTCATTTTTGATGAAATTAAACAATTTGATCGCTTCATCAAAATGATGGTTCTAACTCTGAGAAGCTTGCTTTAATTCGTATATAGACCTTTGCAGCTTATAGACTCTGTGATCACCATCATCAGATGTGAAACCCATAGGCTGCTCTATGTAGATATCTTCTTCAAGATATCTATTCAGAAAATCAATTTTCACATCCATCTACCATATTTCATAGTCATAATAAGCTGCAACAGCAAGCAGAGTGCTGATGGATTTCATCATGACTACGAACGAGAAGATTTTTTAATAGCCAATGCCCTCACACTGACTATAACCATTAGTCACAAGCCAAGCTTTATAGGTCTCTACCTTACCATCGATATCTATCTTCCTTTTGTAAATCCATTTATACCCAATGGGTACTACTCTCTCGTGGATCCACTAAGGTCAAGATTTGGTTCGAGTGTATTGAGTCAATTTTTGACTTCATAGTATCTAATCATTTCTCAAAATCGATGTCAGACATCACCTCGTCAAAGGTATTAGAATCATCACCATGACTCCTATCTCTCATAAAAAATATTTTTTTTACTTCCTCTGTAAGCATACCCATGTACCTTTCAGGAGGTTGGAAGACCCTGCTAAATCTACGAGGTGGTTGAGGAACGTCAACTATTGTCTCATGGATAACGGATTTTTGAGGATCTATAGCTCTTTGCTCTTCAGAGACTTTCTCTTCGAGCTCAACTAACCTCCCACTATCACCATCCTGGATAAATTATTTTTTTAGGAATATGACATTCTGACTCATAATCACATTGTGGTCTTGTGGAAAGTAGAAGTAGTATCCTATGGATTCTTTGGGATAACCTATAAAGCGAGCTATAATAGATCTATCCTCTAATTTATCCACCATTTGTCTCTTGACATAGGCCAGACATCTCCAAGTCTTAAGATAACCTAGACTCAACTTTTGACTGAACCATATCTCAAACGGTGTGGTAGGAACAAACTTTGATGATGTTAGATGTATGTCCTAGAAGCCGATATGACTGATATATTATAATAATTTTATGACATAATTTTATACTTAATATATTAATATGATCAATAAAAAGATAATTTCTTTTTCATTCAAGTGTGATGTGTCTTTGAATCATCCATGAATTAGTTTTGATACATATTCTCAAAGTATTGAGAATTAGAGATATATATTTAATTTCTAAATGCTTCCGATCATGGGATCATCATGAGGACGGTGATAGATCCAGATAGAATGGTGCACAAGTTGCTTCCTTCGAGATAGATAAATCTCTGGTCTACTGTGTAAAGTCACAAGACGATGAGTGCAGGTGGTTGTTATAGAACAACTAGTACTGAGCATGACCATACGAGAGATCACTTGGATTTCTATTCAATCGTCAGTGATTATCTCGATACTGTAGTTGTATGACTGGTTCTTTGACTTGAGATGGTACTGCTACTCGCAGTGAGACTGCTGAAGTTTAATTGACATATAAACATAGATCTCAATGAGTCCTTGTAGTGGATGTTGGCGACAGTTGGTCCACTGTAGGAGTGGGATACGCATCAAGACTGGATCTATTAACCTTGATAGAGAGGAGTAGTGCTATGAGATTTGAAAGGCTAAGTCCAAAAATCTATGGCCATAGTAGTGTGATTGATGGAAAGAAGTTTTCATAGAAGTTACAACTAGATTTGAGCTAATTGAATCTGTCATATGACTGATGTTGAGGTTTGATGATTTATCCATGACCTACCATCTAGTCGGGACTTACGATGGAGAGATTGAATCACACATTAACTACATCTAGAGGTTCATTTCAGTTCTACTAGGTTACCACTACATACTGCTAGGTGTCACTGGTGGATTGTAAGAACTCACTAGGATCACTCTAGATTAACAATCCTTACTGAGTTAGAGTGAAATTATTCCAACCCATTGAAAAGAGTTTCAATGATACAATGATAGAGATCATTATATATCTCACTATCAGATAGAATTAAACTTATGAGGTCACACAATAAAGGGATTAAGCTTGAAATAAGTAATTGAGCTTATGAAGTATCAATTGAGTTTAGAGAAACTCATTGGGTTCATGATAACCTTGCTAGCACATGGTTGGACCCAATTTTTCTTTTCGTTAGGATTGCTTATTTGATAAGATAATTCTAACTTAATACTTGCTAATAACTTACATAAATTAGATTCATGAGACTCTAATTGTTAAGTATCTAAGGTTATGGATCATATTAATTAAGGATGCAAGTTCCTAATTAATTTTGTTGATAGTTATATTTGGACGCCACTTTGATTTGATCAAGTTGGGTGTGTCCATTGATTAGAAGATTTTTAGTTCTCTTATGGGGCATCTCTTGGGTATGTTATGGAGTGTCTAATTATGGGTGCAAGGGCCCCAATTGTTGGTGCCTAAAGGATATTCTAAAGTAAGTTGGATAACTTAAGTTAATAGAAAACCCAATGCAAGCAGGACTTGAATTATATGGTTGAATAAGTTCAATCCTTGTGCCTATTTAAAGAGACCTCTCCTAAGATCCCTAAAGCATCCAAACCAGCAGCCCCTCATGCCCAAAGGCTCTCCCCATGCCCTCTCTTCCTCTCCCTTTCTCTTCTCTTAGGCATTCTACACACCCCATCCCTTAGGATGCGAGTCCCAAGGAGTTCCACGCCCAAGGTGTTGGGTGTCCCATAATTTGCTGGTTGCTGATGTTTTGTAGTAGCACAAAGTAAGGAGAAACTCTAGAGAAGAGAAGAAGAAAAAGATCAAGGAGAAAGATCAAGCATTGATCGTGATCCAGGCTTCGTTCAGATTCAACAAGCTGAATTTTAAGAGAATCAAAATTTAGATTATAGAGGATGATTTCAGGTTGATCCTAAGTGGATACTCATAGAGGCCAGATACTTATATGGCTAAGAAAAAATTTTTTCTCTTTCAGATCTAGATTCGAAGAAAAAAATTACAAAACAGGTATATGATTTGATCACAATCTAAATTTCAGCATATATCAATTTTAACATATGAGATAGATCTATGTGATTTTATATTTTTATGCATGTATAATTTAGATTAAAAATATTTTAATCTTATTCTCTACTATAGTATTTAAAAATAAAGTTTTTGAAATATATATGCATGCACAAATCCCGAATTTCAATAGTGGTATCAGAGCCATGGCTTTTCATATGCTGAAGTTTGATATACATGTTTTTGAAAAAGTTTTAAAATTAGATTTTTCTTTGACACATGAGATGTATAGATGGATCTTCTAATCTAAAATTTGATTTTATATTTAATTTTAGAATATATAGTTGATATGTAATTGCATGCATAGATCTGATTTTGATCTGAAAAGAGTTCATGTTCATGTTCATGTGATACATAGATGCATACATAAAATCTGAAATTTTTATATGATCTAAATTTTGATTCATATATATGATATATGATTACATATTTAGATTATAAATTTATTTTTAATCTGATCCATGATTAGTATATGAGATATATGATATCATGCTAAGATCTAAAATTTTGTTTAGATCTGATTTCACATGAATATATTTGATATATGTTTGTATGCTCAAATCTAAAAATTATTTTTATATTTTAAAACTTACTTTCATGTAATAAATTTAAATCTAAAATATAATTTTAGAATCTAAAATTTGTGTTTGTGTATGAGGGTTTTGATCATGAAAAAATATAAATTAGATCATGTAATAGGATTGTATTTAAGATTTTTGATTTGAATCATATGGGTCTAACTCGATTATGTAATTGATCAAACCAAGTCAAGTATTGATAAGGATCAAATCAATTAAGTTAATGATCATACAATTATTATTGATCAAATTGTTTGAATTTCATATATAGAATCGATTAACCTAAGGACCTAATTTGACTCGCTGGTTTGAGTCTGATTCACTAGAGCTAATCAATTCTAATCAGTCAACCTATTGGTGTCTCAAGCAAGTTAGTGAGACATGGTTATTTAATTGATTTTATTAGTCAACCTGGCCAATTTATTGGTGTCTTAGAAAGGCAACGGGGGGAACCCCACTGATTTTCACTTACTTACCTGGCCAATTTGAAAGATTGGGTCTTGAATTAGGTTGCTTAGCAATCTGGTTTAGGCCATGCCAGTTAGATCGATCATATGATGATTGATTAGATGAGACCTAAATCTAAACTTCTCTATAAAAATTAAGTCCATAGGTCTTCCACCATTGTAGATGTACGGGCGTGCTACCGACGTTGATTGTTCTCGACTGGTTACAGTGGTTCAGTTACATCAGGAACACGCAACCACTCTATTAGCAAAGAGTTGCTCCAGGATAAGGATGGAGTTGGACCCAATAACTGTTAGGTGAGGGACCCAATGACGGCCTTGCACCTACTTGGAATGGTGGGTTGGGCTTAACTAAGAAGTGTGGGCAATAACTGTTAGGTGAGCCCACATGACTTAGAGACCAAATCACTACAACATGCTTAGTGAAGCATCTGGACAATGAGTTGCCTACGCATCGGTGTGTAGTTACTAATAACTGTTAGGTGAGGTGCATGTCATTGATGGGATCGCAGCACCCACTAGGAATCCTTTATTGTGTTAGGATTTTTGTTTCCTTCTTGGGGACTGGAGGAATCTGATAAATTACTGAGAGCCATTGTTTGCATCTTAAAGTCTCTAGAAGCAAATATAAATATTAAATATAAAAATCTAACTTGAATCTCTACTCTCGTAGTTAAACCACAATATCAGCCTCAAACTCTCTAACTTGCATCCTTGAAATCAATCGTTTGATCGGTACCAATTACAAAGACTGACTCATAAATTTTAGGATTGTCATAACCTTAGAAAAGTTAAGCCATGTTCTCGATCAGGATCCTGTAGTGTTACCAAATCATCCTACTATAGAGCAACGAGCTGCTTTTGAGAAGTGGATGGATGAAGATAGTCGGGTCAAGTGTTATGTGCTGACGTCCATGTCAAACGAGTTGCAAAGCCAGCACGAGCATGTGCCCACTGCCCGGGCTATGATCACTCACCTACAAGAATTGTTTGGTGAGCAGAGCCAAACTGCACGCTTCGAAGTGTTCAAGAGACTCTTCAATCTGAAGATGTGCGAGGGGCAGTCTGTCCATGAGCATTGTTTGACAGTGATCAAGGACACTGAGGAGCTTGGGAAGCTTGGGTTAGAAATGCAAAAAAAATTATCGATGGATCTGATCCTTCAATTCCTTACTAGTTCATATAGTCAATTCATTATAAATTTTTATATGAACAAACTTGACTACACTATTTTCAAACTCGTCAATATGTTGGTCACTACGGAGGGTACCTTGAAGAGTTCAAGGGATACTATTCTCGCTATAGAGTGAACTTGTTCTTCTAAGAGAAAGTCTACTGGAAGGAAGAAGGTTAAATCCGTAAAGAAGCAAAAGAAAGAGAGCAAGCCGAAGAAGGATGGTCCAAAGGCGGCTGAGGCAAAGGGAAAGTGTTTCCACTGTCATGCTGAAGGCCACTGGAGGAGGAACTGTCCTAAATATCTGGAGAGCCTAAAGACCAAAAAAGATGATAAACCTTTCAAAGGTATACTCGTAATTGAATCTAACCTTACAGTTTCTTCTACTTCTAGTTGGGTATTAGACTCTGGCTTGAGTCCTCATATATATACCTCGATGTAGGATCTGATAGAAAGTAGGAAGCTGAGGGAAGGTGACATGATCCTTTAGGTCGGCAATGGAGTAAAGATTGCTGCAGAGGCCGTTGGCACTTACCCTCTTCGATTACTGTCTGGTGTTAGATTAGATTTGAAAGATTGTTATTATGTTCCTATAGCTAATCAGAATTTAATTTTCATGTCTGTGCTAGCACAGATAGATTTTAAAATTTATTTCAATAAAGATTTTTATTCTATTTATTTATGAAAATAAATTGGTTGCATGAGATTTTTTAATTGATAGTCTTTATCACTTGCATGTTGATGTGAATATAAATATAAACGAGCAAATAGTGAGTACCGTAGGACAGAAGAGATCTAGAGATGAGATTAACCAAAAATATTTATGGCACCATGAACTAGGCCATATTGGAGAGGACAGGATAAACAGACTGAAAAAGGATGGGATCCTTGGCTCTCTTATCCCAGAGTCATATCTAGCTTGCCAATCCTGCCTTCGAGGAAAAATGGCCAAGTTTTCCTTTGTAGGACATGGAGAAAGGGCCATAGAGTTATTTTTTCTGGTACACACCGATGTGTATGGGCCATTTGATGTGTAGATTAAGGGTGGTTATACCTACTTCATTACCTTTATCAATGATCTGTCTAGGTATGGATATATGTATCTCATGAAATACAAGTCTAAGGCCTTTGAAAAGTTTAAAGAATTCAAACATGAAGTAGAAAAGTAGACAAGCAAACCCGTTAAGGTTCTTCGATCTGATCGAGGAGGTGAATACCTTAGTCGGGAATTTCTGAGCTATCTTAAGGACAACGGCATAGTCTCTCAGTGGACCCCTCCTAGAATGCCTCAACTCAATGGGATATTCGAAAGGAGGAACAGGATCCTATTAGATATGGTCTGGTCAATGATGACTTCACTGATCTACCCTTATTTCTTTGGAGACAGACCTTGTTAACTGCCATTTACTTGTTGAATAAGATTTCATCAAAGTCCGTTCCTACTACACCGTATGAGATATGGTTTGGTAAGAAGCTGAGTCTGAATTATCTTAAGACTTGGAGATGTCCGACCTATATCAAGAGACAGATGGTGGATAAGTTAGAGGATAGATCTATTATAGCTCGCTTTATAAGGTATTCAAAAGAATCTATGGGATACTACTTCTACTTTCCATAAGACCACAATGTGATTGTAAGTCGAAACACCATATTTATTTCTAGAAAAATAATTTATTTAGGATGGCTGCAGTGGGAGGTTAGTGGAGCTTGAAGAGAAAGTCTCTGAAAAGCCTAGAGCTATAGACCCTCAGAAATCTGTAGTCCATGAGCTAGTAGTTAACGTTCCTCTACCACCTTGTAGAACCAGCAGGGTCTCCCGACCTCCTAAAAGGTACATGGGTATGCTTATGGAGAAAGTAATGAAAATATTCTTTATGGAAGATAGGGGTCATATTGATAATCCTAATACCTTTGATGAGGTGATGTCTGACATCGATTTCAAAAAATGGTTAGATGCTATGAAGACAGAAATTGACTCGATGCACTCGAGCCAAATCTGGACTTTAGTAGATCCACCCGAGGGTATCGTACCCATTGGGTGTAAATGGATCTACAAAAGGAAGATAGGTGCCAATGGTAAGGTAGAGACCTATAAAGCTAGGCTTGTGGCAAAAGGTTAAGTCAGTGCGAGGGCATTGGCTATCAGAAAATCTTCTCTCCCATAGCCATGTTGAAATCCATCCGCACTTTGCTTGCTGTTGCAGCTTACTATGATTATGAAATCTGGTAGATGGATGTTAAAACTACTTTGTTGAATGGATATCTTGAGGAAGATATCTATATAGAGCAGCCTATAGGTTTCACATTCGGTGATGGTGATCACAGAGTCTGCAAGCTACAAAGGTCCATATATAGATTAAAGCAGGCTTCTCGGAGTTAGAACCATCATTTTGATGAGACAATCAAATCATTTGATTTCATCAAAAATGAAGAAAAATCTTATGTATACAAGATAATCAGAAGGAGTACGATCACCTTCCTTATATTGTACGTGGATCACATTCTCTTTATTGGGAATGACATTCCCATGCTGACCATGGTCAAAAGTAAAGAAAATTTGTGGTAGTGCAGTACATGCAATTAAAAATTTTATACAATAAAAATAAAAAATTTAATAATTTAATCTTAATCATATGTATAAGATCTAATCTTAAACTACCACATCAAAATCTTTGATATAAAAAATATGTATTTTAGATCTGAAAATAAAAATCACATCGATCTCATCGATGCTGAAATTCTAGATCTAACTATTAGATCTACTATAGGAATCAAAATAAGTTAGAGATCGTTACCAAATAAATTTTAATCTTGATCTTCTCTAATCCAATGGTTAGAGAGAGTGTTCCTCAGATTGCTTATAGCCACACGAAGTTATCTAGCCTCTATAGAAAAATCCATGCGAAGACTAGCGCAAATCAAGGGCTCGGAGATGCTAGTTTGTAAACAACTTCGATAGCTGACCTCTTCCTTCTTCTACCAGCACATTAGATACTCCAAAGTGATAGGAGATCTAGAAGAGGAAGAGAGTAGGAGGAGAAGAGGCTCTAGAAATAAAAAATCTACAAGAAAATTGATCATAGGATATCCAAGAGAGGGGTCCCCTTTTTATAGACTAGGAATTAGGACTTTCCAAAAAAGGATGCCATGAATCAATGCCCAAACCCCTATTTGGCATCTCCAAAAATTCCAAAAAAATCATTAGGATATAGATAAAAAATTTGGAGTCTCACACACCAAAGGATTCCTCAAGAAAAATAAGAAAAAAAATAATATAACTCTAACAATATATCATATACAAAAAAAAATTTTCCTAATCTGCATCTTATCTCTAATTCAGATCACATTCGAATTAGGCAAGAGATAATATTATGACTCATCAGCTATAGCTGACTACCAAAAATCACAACCCAAATCCAATTAGGCATGGAGAAATTGGCATGGATCCAGATGTGACGCAAAAGATAAGGATAGAGTCCTAGTCTAATTTGGACTCTTCATTTCTAATTCAATTCTAATCTAAATCAAATTTGGATTGAAATCACTGATAAAAATGAATCTAGTCCAATTAAAAATCTAAATATCTCATCAAATTTTTAATCCAATTAGAAATTAATCGAATCTAAATCCTGATCGAATCAGAATCAAATTTCTCTTATAATCGGATTTGATCAAATCAATCTCAATCTGAGTCGAACTGAATCTAATTCAATTAGACTTATTTCAAAGCTCTTTATTCAATTAAATTGAGTCAATTAGTAATCTAATTATCAATTAATTCTTCATAAATGATAGAGTCTCAATCTCAGTGAGACTCTCCCACAGAGTCTTAGTCCAGAAAGGACTCTTCACCAGAATCACAATCCAATTGGGCTCTTCAGCTATCAGATCTGACCAAATCTTCTAATATGTGTGACCCCATAGGTTCGAACCTAAGCTGGTAGCATAGAAATAACTTTCTATATCAATCAATGTAACCATCTAGTAATGATGATCCGATGATCGGATGGGTCAAAAGTATTACAAAGCAACCTTCTAGAACCTACTGGCGTATGGTTACCATATAATTCATCCCTTTGATCCAAATACTCAAGATGACTTAGGATTTAACTGTCAACTCTAATTAAGTTGACCACAATATATTTCAACCTTTCAAATCTATCTCATAGATTATCCTGGCCAAGGTTTTGCTAAATTGCAATACACTAATGCATATTTCCTACCAATTCAGAAGGGTCAATTCCATCATGACTCACACACCGACTTGATAAGTACTTGACTGCACCTAGTATCCTTCCATCACTAAGTTAGAAACTCAGATAGTTCGGTACTAAAGTATAGTGAGTTGCTTATAAGTCACCATGGTGGTCTCAGGTCGGAGGGATATTTATACCCATACCCTTTGTAAGCTACTCTTGACAGCAGAGTGCTCGACACATGATCACGTTCGATAAGAATGTACTCCTATATTCCATCTACATGCTATAACAGTATCTTCACACTCTTTGATTAAGAGGACAACCAACTTACATGGCACACAATGACCTACACTTGATATCGCTACCATCCTAGTAATAGTGTATCATTTGGTTGGGAACAATTTTAAGGACTTAACGACAAATCCTCCTTTGTCGATTAATATATAGTCCTAAGAACTTCATTACAACACAACATTTCAAAGATGGTCAATTTGTAATAAAAATATCAAATAATTTTATTAATAAAAATTCATATACAGTTTACAAGATGAGCATAATCGTCGGACGATTAACTTTGGGATATATTTCTCAACAACTCTCACTTGAACTAAAGCCAATCGGTACAGTATCGTATATCTATCTTTGATTTGTGGTCATCAAACTTCTTGATTTTGAGAGCTATAGTAAATGGGTCGGTCAGATTCTTCCTTCCATTGATCTTCTGAAGGTTGACGTCACTTCGATCCATGATCTTCCAGATAAGGTGATAATGCTGCAGAATATATTTGGTGTGCTGATGGGATCTCGGCTCTTTGGCTTGAGCAATGGCTCCAGTATTATCATAGTATAACAAGATAGAACCATCAATGGAGGGTGCCACTTCGAGCTTATCGATGAACTTTCACAACCATACAGCTTCCTTCACAGCATCAGATACCGCAATATACTCTGCTTCGCAAACAGAGTCTGCCATAGTATTTTGCTTGGAACTTTTTCAACAGATTACTCTACCATTTAGGATAAAAATATAATCCGACACACTCTTACTATCGTCATAGTCTGACTGAAAGTTGGAGTCGGTGAACCCTACAAGTTTCAAGTCAGTTTCACTATACACAAGCCACTGGTCCTTAGTATTTTTTAAATACTTAAGAATGGTCTTTACGACCTTCCAGTGATTTTCTCCTAGATCAGACTGGTATCTACTCACTACCCCTAATGAGTATGCCATATCTGGTCTCGTACATGTCATGATGTATATAATAGAATTCACTATCGAAGTATATGGAACTCTACTCATACATTCTCTCTCTTGAGGAGTTGTCAGACAATCTTCTTTCGAAAGAAAAATTCTTTGGCCTATTGGAAGATAGTCTTTCTAAAAATTTTTCATGCTGAACCATTTCAGTATAGTATCTATGTATGTGGATTGGAAGAGCCTGAGCAGCCTCTTAGATCTATCCCTATAGATCTTCATCCCTAGGATGTAGGCTGCTTCTCCCAGATCCTTCATGGAGAATTGTGACGACAGCCATACTTTTATTCCCTGAATGCAGGGACATCATTTTCGATTAAGAGAATATCATCCACATACAATATAAGAAATACAATTATCGAACCATTTGCTCACTTATATATGCAGGATTCCTCTCCATTTCTAATGAAGCCATACGTTTTGATCACCTTATCAAAACGTATATTCCAACTCCGAGATGCTTACTTCAATCTATAAATAGATCTCTGAAGCTTGCACACCTTAAACTCATCTGTGGATATGAATCTTTCAGGTTATATCATATACATCTCTTCGTTCAGCTCTTCATTTAGAAAAGCTGTCTTCACATTCATTTGTCAGACTTTATATTTCAGATATGCTGTTATCGCAAGCATGATCTGAATGGATTTGAGCATTACCATACAAGAAAATATCTCATCATAGTCAATACCATAATACTGACAATAATCCTTGGCAACCAAATGGGCTTTATAGGTCTCCATCTTTCCATCTGCGCCCCTCTTCCTCTTGAAGACCCACTTACACCCGATGGGCTTTACCTCTTCAGATGGGTCAACTAACGTCCATACATCGTTGACCTTCATAGACTCCATTTTGGATCTCATGACTTCAAGCCATTTATCAGAGTCAGATCTCTACATTGCATCCATATAGGTGATCGGATCTTCATCGTTCTCATCGAGTTCGACAAGATCTCCATCCCGGATCAAGAAACCTAAGTATCTTTTCAACTGATGTAGTACTCTACCGGATCGCCTTAAAGATGTTTGTTCATGGGCTCCAGGTTTGATCTCATCAAATTCGATTTAGATTCAATCATTGGTGTCAGTTCTTCTACTTGTCGAACTTCATCAAGCTCGATTTTAAAGGCACTTATTCCTTCAATAAAAAATTTTTTTTCCAAAAAATGTGCCTTACGTTGACAAACACCTTTTGTTCAGCAGGCAAGTAAAAGTAATATCCCCTCATTTTCTTGGGATACCCTACGAAATTATACTTATCAGACTTAGGATTGAGGTTGTCAGATTGTAATCATTTAACATAAGCTAGACACCCCCAGATCCTAAAGTAAGAGAGGTTCAGCCTATATCCAGACCATATCTCATATGGTGTCTTACTAACTGACTTGCTCAAAATATTATTGAGCACAAGACAGACTGTTTCAAGTGTATATCTTCAAAAGAAGATCGACAAAGTTGCAAATCCCTTGTTGCTCCTTGAATTGATTTTGATGATTGTTGGTGCAAAAATCTGTCTGAGCCGGAGAAGCTGGAGTCGAGGGAGTCGCGGTCGCCGCCGGGACCTGCAAAAGAAGTCTAAACTGGAGGCGGGGTTGCTCCGGCAAGATCCTCCAACGCTCAAGTCAGTTCTCTACCTCAACAAGAATGGAATGCTCGAACAAAAATTTTAGCAGAGTTTTTAGGTAAAAATGAGGGCTTATGGAATAACGTATCTGGGGTTCCCCTTTTATAGATGGAGGGGGCAACAAATTGATGGCGACGTCTGAAACCGTCTGGTCCTGGGCCGCCCGGAGTCAGGAGAAATTTATTGCGGAGGGTGGTGGAGCGGGATCGTGGCTATCGCCGTGGCTTGCCACGTGGAATCAGTTACGAAGAGTGGAGCGGCATCCGCTGTCGTGACTTGTCAAGGAGTGGTGGACTCGCACAGAATCCACCGCAGGGAGTGGAGCAGAGTCATGGCCGTTAATACAGCCTGTCACGGAGTAATGGGGCTACGCAGGGTCTGCCGTAGGGAATGGAGCGGTGGTGTCCGTTACTGTGGCTTGTCAGGGGATCCAGACTTGTTGGCCGAAGTTCGGTTGGAGTCGGTAGCGAGGTCCGGCACCCGTAGGAGTTTGGATGAGATCTTCTCGCAGTCGGGATAGAAGATGGAGTCTGACTCTCGTAGAAGTCCGGACGCAGTCTACTTGTAGTTGGGGGTCGCAGGCGGAGTTCGGCTCCCGTAGGAGTCCGGGCGGAGTCTTCCTGCAATTGAAATCAAAAATAAAGTTCGGCTCCCGTAGGAGTCTGGACAAGGCTTACCAGCGGCAGAAGTCATGGACGGAGCTCGGCTCCCGTAGGAGTCCGGGCGAAGTCTTCCTTGCCACAGAAGTGGTGAACGAAGTCCGGCTCCCGTAGGAGTCCGGGCTGAGTCTTCCTTGCTGCAAAAATTATGGACGGAGCTCGGCTCCCGTAGGAGCCCGGGCGGAGTCTTCCTTGCTGCAGAAATTATGGACGGAGCCCGGCTCCCGTAGGGGTCCAGGCGGAGTCTTCCTTGCTGCAGAAATTACGGACGGGGCCCGGCTCCCGTAGGATTCCGGGTGGAGTCTTCCTTGCTGCAGAAATCGTGGACGAAGCCCGGCTCTCGTAGGAGTCCGGGCGGAGTCTTCCTTGCTGCAGAAATCGCGGACGGAGCCCGGCTCCCGTAAGAGTCCGGGCGGAGTCTTCCTTGCTGCAGAAATTATGGACGGAGCCCGGCTCCCGTAGGAGTCCGAGCGGAGTCTTCCTTGCTGTAGAAATTATGGTCGGAGCCCGACTCTCGTAGGAGTCCGGGCGGAGTCTTCCTTGCTGCAAAAATCACGGACGGAGCCCGGCTCCCGTAAGAGTCCGGGCAGAGTCTTCCTTGCTGCAGAAATTGTGGATGGAGCCCGGCTCCCGTAGGAGTCCGGGCGGAGTCTTCCTTGCTGCAAAAATTGTGGACGAAGCACGGCTCTCGTAGGAGTCCGGGCGGAGTCATCCTTGCTGCAGAAATTGCGGACGGAGCCCGGCTCCTGTAGGAGTCCGGGCGGAGTCTTCCTTGCTGCAGAAATCGTGGACAGAGCCCGGCTCCCGTAGGAGTCCGGGCGGAGTCTTCCTTGCTGCAGAAATTATGGACGGAGCCCGGCTCCCGTAGGAGTCCGGGCGGAGTCGTCCTTGCTGCAGAAATTATGGATGGAGCCCGGCTCCCATAGGAGCCCGAGCGGAGTCTTCCTTGCTGAAGAAATCATGGACGGAGCCCGACTCCCGTAGGAGCCCGGGCGGAGTGACGGGAGTTCACCAACAGTTGTCGAAAGTCGGAAGAGACTCGCGAGGGTCGACCCTGCCAAGAACTTCGACCATGGGTATTTTATGCCCAACACCAGTCCCCCCAATTTCGAGTTTGAATTTCGAATGAAGGAAGTACGGAGAGGTTGTCGCAGCCGAAGTTCTCCTTCTGACATCCGGGCGCAACCGTCCTCGGATATGTCGGCATTTAATGCGCGCATGCCAGAGCCCTTTTTCCGATTAGGGCGACCCGAAGAGTCTTTTCGGAACTCCCACCGAGATGTGATCCCAAGCATCGCGCCATGGAAATTTGCGAACAGTCAATCCTCGATAGCGGCGAGTGGGACACGCGGGACACGCGGTAAGCACCGGTTGGTCTAGAGACACCTGCCACCATAATTGTGCTAAGATCCGCTGCCTATTTAAACCCCCTACCCTTCCTTCGGGGCTTTACTCCACCAAAAGGATGGCACCTTTCTTTCGTCCAAGAGCCTAGCTACTCAGCCACTCCCTCGGTGCCCCTGCCAACTCCGAGCATCCTCCACGCTGGTCTTTGCCGTCTCTCTGCCATCTTCAGCCCCCTGATTCCTCTCTAAGGGGTTTCCCCGCCAGGTCCTCCACCCCGGAGGCCATCCTCAAGAGGATGCCAAGGGCTTGGAGGAAGGCAAGGAGGAGAACAGCGGTCTGCGAGTTCTCCGGTCATTGAGCGGCCGCTGAAGGTCCCCGTCGCTTCAAAGGGGGCTCGAGGAAGAATTCCTTCAACGACAGGGGTTTAATAACGGGGACCACCGGTAAAGGCGTTCTGCTTGAGAATTTTGGAGTAGCAAGACGGGATGATGCCGGTAAGGAGGGCAGAGCTGTCGTCACAAGCTGTGGTGGGATCCTTGATGTCGTCGGGGCCGAGGGACCAGAAGCGATCAACGTCGACGGTGGGGCAGTAAAACTTGTTGCGGGGATGGTGGAAGTAGCGCATGCCGACCTTGCCGGAACATTTTGGACGGCGGCTGTCACGGAGCATTCGGTGATGGCGCATATCTCTGGAGCCACCGCTGCCTCTGGGGTGACTCCAGTTCTTCTTGAAACAGGTCTTCGTCACTGCTGCCATTGCCCTTACTGCCCCCTGAAACCGATCCCATCCTTTTCCCCCTGGGGTTGAGACTTCGGAGGTGGAGCGAAACAAGGCGGGACGAGAGCCAATAGGCCTGCCACACGCACTGAAAAATGCGGCTGGGAAGGACAGAAATGGGAAGAGAAGTTTGCAGCTTGAAGCGGCCTCCGGTGTATCCTTTCCAAGCCGTGTTCTCGAGCCTTGTAATAATGTGTTCTTTTCTGGCCCTCCGGGTCTTGTAACGTACATTTTGTTAGTTGAAAAATGAGAAGGAGATTTTGTTACCTCGTCCGCACTTTGCATCGAATTGTTGTCTGCCGAACTTCCTTCCTTTTCTCATCTTTTCTTCTTCTTTCTTCTCTCTCTTTTTTTATTTTTTTTTTGACGTCGTCCTAAGGTCATCGGTGGCCCTTTTATTCGTGTTGAGTTGTCGTTTGCCGAGCTCTTTTTTGATTTTTGCATCGTTCGAAGATACCCGATTGCCATCGTATCGACCCACCCTTTCCGTCAGTGGCCGCAGACTCGCCTGGGGGCCATTCGGGCTTGGTGTCCCCCTCAGGGTTTGAGCTCAGAGGTCTGAGCTTCTGTCACCCTGAGGAAGTTGTCCTACCTTGGATTTGCATCGAAAGCTTCCTTGAAAGCTGGGACTCCTGATGGGAGCCCCAATCCCTGCTGTGATAGGGTTCTCTGCACCTTGGATGCTATTTGTTTTCCAATCGTCGCTGATGTGGTCCATCGCCTTTCTTTTTCTTTTTCGCTTGGAATTTTTCCTCTGCTCTCAGTGAGGCTACAGGAGTTCGGCTCCCGTAGGCGAAGTCGGGGCGAAGTTCGGCTCCCGTGGGAGTCCGGATGAAGATTACCAGCAGTTGAAGTTGGTGACGAAGCCCGACTCCCGTAGGAGTCCGGGCGGAGTCCTCCCTGTGATTGGAGTTGCAGACGGAGCCCGACTCCTGTGGGAGTCCAGGCGGAGTCTTCCTGCAATTAAAGTAAGGTGCGAAGTCCGGCTCCCGTAGGAGTCCGGACGGGGTTTATCAGTAGTTGAAGTCGGCGACGGAGCCTGGCTCTCGTAGGAGTCCAGGTGGGGCTTACCATCGGTTGAAGTTGGTGATGGAGCCCGACTCCCGTAGGAGTCTGGCAGAGTCCTCCTTGCGGTAGAAGTCACGGACGGAGCCCGGCTCCCGTAGGAGTCCGGGCCTTCGACTTTGCTCAAGCTAGGGCGAGGTTCTCCTCCTGTCCTTATCAGGGTTGTGGGGGCGCATATGGGCGTTGCACGACCTCTGCCCCCATCCGGTCTAAATGGAACCGGGCCTTCGACTTTGCTCAAGCTAGGATGAGGTTTTCCTCCTGTCCCTAACAGGGCTGTGGGGGCGCATATGGGCATTGCAGGGCCTCTCCCCCCATCCGGGCTAAATGGAACCGGGCCTTCGACTTTGCTCAAGTTAGGGTGAGATTTTCCTCCTGTCCCTAACAGGGCTGTGGGGGCGCATATGGGTGTTGCAGGGCCTCTCCCCCCATCTGGTCTAAATGGAACCGGGCCTTCGACTTTGCTCAAGTTAGGACGAGGTTTTCCTCCTGTCCCTAACAGGGCTGTGGAGGTGCATATGGGCGTTGCAGGGCCTCTCCCCCCATCCGGTCTAAATGGAACCAGGCCTTCGACTTTGTCGGGATGAGGTTTCCCTTTCATTTCTGATACAGTTTGTTTGAATTGTCCAAAGACATACAGGTATGCAACTTTCAATTAAAATGAAGTTATTGGTAGTACATCCGTAAGTTTTCCAAGCTCCACGGTCGCGGGAGGTCGGCTCCTCCGAGTTTCTTAAGATAATAAGTTCCAGGCCGGACTACTTCTTTGACTTCATACGGTCCTTCCCAGTTTGGGGCGAGTTTCCCCCGATCCTGAGGTTGCGAGACAGCGGCTTATCGAAGCACTAGATCTCCTGTTCTAAAGGCTTTGTTCTTGACCCGGGTGTTGTAATATCAAGCGACTTTCTGTCTGTAGGCTGCCATTCGAACCTGAGCTATCTTCCGTCTTTCTTCCAGCAGGTCGAGATTGGCTCTAAGACTTTACGAATTTTGATGTTCGTCGAACGCCACGACTCGTGCCGACGGAAATTTAAGCTCGATTGGGATGACGGCTTCCGTACCGAAGGCTAAAGCAAAGGGGGTCTCCCCCGTAGGTAGCCTCTGGGTAGTTCGATACGCCCACAACACATGATAAAGTTCGTCCACCCAAGTTTCCTTCGCTTTTTCGAGCCTTGTCTTAATCCCCTGCAAAGGATTCTGTTGGTCACCTCAGCTTCGCCATTCGCCTGGGGATGGGCTACTGATGTGAAGTTGTGGGAGATGTTTAGATCTTCACAGAATTCGATGAATTTTGCTCTCGCGAATTGCCATCCATTATCAGTGATTAGGGTTCTAGGCAGACCGAACCTACACACGATCGACTTTCAGACGAAATTCTGCACTTTTGCTTCTGTGATTTTTGCTAGTGGTTCGGCTTCAACCCATTTGGTGAAGTAGTCGATCGCTACAAGGAGGAACTTCCTTTGCCCAAACGCCATGGGAAAGGGGCCAAGGATGTCCATCCCCCATTGTGCAAAAGGCCATGGGGCACTCAAGGGTGTGAGCTCGGTGGCGGACTGTCTCTGGACGTTGGCGTATCTCTGGCATCGATCATACTTTTTGACATATTCAATCGAATCATGATGCATTGTTGGCCAGTAATATCCTTGGCGGAGCAACTTGTGGGATAAAGATCTAGCCCCCAAATGGTTTTCGCAAATTCCTTCATGTACTTCCCACAAAGCGTAGTCAGCTTCCGAGGGCCGGAGACATTTTAAGAGGGGCAAGGAGTATGATCTCTTGTACAATTTGCCCTCATAAAGGATGTATCGGGAGGCTTGATTCAGAGCTTCCGAGCTTCTTTCGCATCCTGGGGGAGAACTCCATCTCTGAGATAGATTATCAGTGGGTCGACCCAGCTGGGCTCGTGGTCAATCTCCATCACGGGCCGCAATTCTTCTGTACTCAGGTATTTTAGAACTTCAAAGAGGATGCCTTTGGGCAATTCGGCCAGAGCCAACATCGCCAGCTTGGAGAGAAGGTCAGCCCTGGTATTTTCCAACCTTGGAATCTATCTAATGTTGAAGCTGCTAAAGGCAGGGGTGAGCTCCTTTACCTTCTCAAGGTATTTGGCCATACTGTCCTCCCGCGCTTCGTAACTCCCGCTGACTTGCCCCACTACTAGTTGAGAGTCACTGTGCACCCAGAGCTGACTTATTCCCAGCTCTTTGGCAATCCTTAGTCCTGCGATCAGAGCTTCGTATTCCGCTCCATTGTTTGTTGCGGGGAACTCGAAACGCAGAGCGTATTCCATGATGACTCCCTCCGGACTGACCAAGATCAGGCCTGCACCTGCGCCCGACATGTTGGAAGATCTGTCCACATAGAGGGCCCAAAAGCGATCAGAGGGATCGGCCTCTTCTTCGGAGGAGTTCGGTTGGGACTTCAGGTCGTCAACTTTGCTTTATTCAGGTTCAGCCTCCTCTGGGATGGTACACTCTACTATGAAATCTGCCAGTATTTGGGCCTTCACTGCTGGCCTGGGTCGATAGTTGATGTCGAATTTTGTGAGCTCGATCGCCCATTTTGCCATCCTCCTGGAGGTGTCCGCCCGGTGCAAAACCGCCTTGATTGGTTGATTGGTGAGTAGCATCACGGTGTGCCCTTGAAAGTAGGGTCGGAGCCTCCGGGCTGCAATCAACAAGGCGTAAGTTAATTTTTCTAATTTGGTGTACCTAGTCTCGACGTCCCTCAATGCGCGGCTAACGTAGTAGATCGGCCGCTGGACTTCCATTTCTTCTTTGACAAGGACAACCGCGAGGGCCATGGGAGAGACCGCCAGGTATAAAAATAGCTCCTCCCCAGGCTCAGGCTTTGGTAATAGCGGGGGTGAGCCAAGGTAGCTCCTTAATTCTTCGAACGCCTGTTGGCATCAGAGGTCCAACAGAAGTTCTTCAGCTGCTTGAGGGTTTGAAAGAAGAGCAAGCACCGTTCGGCCGACCTTGCGATGAAGCGATTAAGGGCCACTATCCTCCCCGTGAGGCGCTGAACCTCTTTTATCGACTTTGGGGCGGCCATCTCCTGGATGGTGCAAATTTTCTCTAGATTGGCCTCGATCCCGCGCCCTGATACCATGAAGCCCAGGAACTTTCCTGAGGTTACGCCGAAAGCGCATTTAGTGGGGTTCAGCTTCATTCTATATTTTCGGAGAGCGTCGAAGGTCTCCTCGAGGTCGGCGACATGATCTTTGGAAGATTTGCTTTTTACAAGCATATCGTCCACGTAGACCTCCATGTTACGACCGATCTGCTCCTTGAAGATTTTGTTCACCAACTGTTGGTAGGTTGCGCCCGCATTCTTGAGGCCGAAAGGCATGACCCTATAACAGTAAATGCCATGATTAGTGATGAAAGCTGTCTTTTCTTCGTCTTCCGACGCCATTCTAATTTGATTATAGCCGGAGAATGTGTCCATGAAAGTGAGGAGCTCATGGCCCGAGGTCGCGTCCACCAGTTGATCAATTCTGGGAAGGGGGTAGCTGTCCTTCGGACAGGCCTTATTCAGCTTTTTGAAGTCTATGCACATCCTCCACTTGCCGTTTGCTTTTTTGACCAGGACAACGTTGGAAATCCAATCAGGATAGTTGACTTCCTTAATGAATCCGGCCTTAAGGAGCTTATCTACTTCCTCGGCTATCGCCTTCTGCCTCTCCGGAGCATGACTTCAGATTTTTTCTTTCATCGGTCGATGCTTTGGATCGACGGCCAAATGATGCTCCATGACTTCCGTGTCAATCCCCGGCATGTCTGCTGGAACCCAAGCGAAAACGTCCGCATTCCTTCGTAGAAAATCAATGAGACGCGTCTGCACCTCCTCCCCTAGGTTGGAGCCGATCATCGCTACATGCTCCGCGTTCCCGTCGTTCAAAGGGATTGGTACCAGATCTTCGATTGGGGTGCCCCTCTCTTCGGTGAGGTCATCGCGAGCATCCAGTCTATCGACGGGGCAGGGGTCAGATTGATCGCTTCTTCGCAAGGCTATATTGTAGCAGTGTCTGGACAGGGCTTGGTCTCCCCGGACCTCTCCGGTCCCCTAGTTGGTGGGGAACTTCAACTTCAAATGGTAGGTCGATACGACGGCTCGGAGAGCATTGAGGCCAGGTCGGTCGAGGATTGCATTGTAGGCGGATGGCGCCTTCACCACCAAGAAATTCACCAGGGCCCTGGATTGCCTTGGATATTGACCTGCGACCACAGTCAAAGTTATTATTCCTTCCGTCGGAACGGCATCGCCGGTAAACCCTACCAAAGGGGAGCTAATCGACCTCAGATGGCTGTCAAGAGTGGACATTCTTGAAAAGGCATCGTAGAACAAGATGTCGGCCGAACTTCCATTATCGACAAGAACGCGACGGACGTCATAATTTGCTATATTCAAGGAAACTACGACCGCGTCGTTATGAGGGAATTGGACTCCCTGAGTATCTTCTTCGGTAAAGGTTATGGGCTCTTCAGTCTTTTGCCGCTTGGGGGATACAGTCGGTATGTTGGTCATTTTCTGTCGGGATCATCCCGAGATGGTATTGGCAAAATTCGTCGGAGGCCGATCGCCCGGCCACTCCATGCCGGCGACCATAGCCAGAGGGCTCGAGGCCTGGGAAACCAGAGGCGAGATCGGGGTCCGAGATATGGCTGCGGAGGCCGTGGGTAGCTGCGCGGATGCTTCACGAGAAGGCATCGGGCGAGGATCCAGTGAGGGAAAGGAGGAGTGGGTGCCGGAGAAGATGACCGAAGGCGGTCCCGTTGAGCGCTCCTTTAAGAACAAGGATGCTGCGAAGACACAACCCCTTCCTCTAGCGCCAATCCTGTTGGTGCAAAAATCTGCCTGAGCCGGAGAAGCTGGAGTCGAGGGAGTCGCGGTCGCCGTCGGGACCTGCAAAAGAAGTCTAAACCGGAGGTGGGGTTGCTCCGGCAAGACCCTCCGATGCTCAAGTCAGTTCTCTGCCTCAACAAGAATGGAGTGCTCGAACGAAAATTTTAGTAGAGTTTTTAGGTAAAAATGAGGGCTTATGGAATAACGTATCTGGGGTTCCCCTTTTATAGACGGAGGGGGCAACAAATTGATGGCGACGTCTGAAACCGTCTGGTCCTGGGCCTCCCAGAGTCAGGAGGAATTTATTGCGGAGGGTGGTGGAGCGAGATCGTGGCTATCGCCGTGGCTTGCCATGTGGAATCAGTTACGGGGAGTGGAGCGGCATCCGCTGTCGTGACTTGTCAGGGAGTGGTGGACTCGCACAGAATCCATCGTAGGGAATGGAGCAGAGTCGTGGCCGTTAATACGGCCTGTCAGGGAGTAATGGGGCTATGCAGGGTCCGCCGCAGGGAGTGGAGCAGAGTCGTGGCTGTTAATACGGCCTGTCAGAGAGTAATGGGGCTACGCAGGGTCCGCCGCAGGGAGTGGAGCAGTGGTGTCCGTTACTGTGGCTTGTCAGGGGATCCAGACATGTTGGCCGAAGTTCGGTTGGAGTCGGTAGCGAGGTCTGGCACCCGTAGGAGTTTGGACGAGGTCTTCCCACAGTCGGAATAGAAGACGGAGTCTGACTCTCGTAGAAGTCCGGACGTAGTCTACTTGCAGTTGGGGGTTGCAGGCGGAGTTCGGCTCCCGTAGGAGTCCGGACGGAGTCTTCCTGCCATTGAAATCAAAAATGAAGTCCGGCTCCAGTCGGAGTCTGGACAAGGCTTACCAGCGGCAGAAGTCGTGGATGGAGCTCGACTCCCGTAGGAGTCCGGGCGAAGTCTTCCTTGCCACAGAAGTGGTAAATGGAGTTCGGCTCCCGTAGGAGTCCGGGCGGAGTCTTCCTTGCTGCAGAAATTATGGACGGAGCCCGGCTCCCGTAGGAGCCCGGGCGGAGTCTTCCTTGCTGCAGAAATTATGGATGGAGCCCATCTCCCGTAGGGGTCCGGGTGGAGTCTTCCTTGCTGCAGAAATTACGGACGGGGCCCGACTCCCGTAGGAGTCCGGGCGGAGTCTTCCTTGCTACAGAAATCATGGATGGAGCCCGGCTCTCGTAGGAGTCCAGACAGAGTCTTCCTTGCTGCAGAAATTGCGGATGGAGCCCGGCTCCCATAAGAGTTCGGGCGGAGTCTTCCTTGCTGCAGAAATTGTGGACGGAGCCCGGCTCCCGTAGGAGTCCAGGCGGAGTCTTCCTTGCTGCAGAAATTATGGCCGGAGCCCGGCTCTCGTAGGAGTTCGGGCGGAGTCTTCCTTGCTGCAGAAATCGCGGACGGAGCCCGGCTCCCGTAAGAGTCCAGGCGGAGTCTTCCTTGCTGCAGAAATTATGGACGGAGCCTGGCTCTCGTAGGAGTCCGAGCGGAGTCTTCCTTGCTGCAGAAATTATGGACGGAGCCCGGCTCCCGTAGGAGTCCGGGCGGAGTCTTCCTTGCTGCAGAAATTACGGATGGAGCCCGGCTCCCGTAGGAGTCCGGGCGGAGTCTTCCTTGCTGCAGAAATCACGGACGGAGCCCGGCTCCCGTAGGAGTCCGGGCGGAGTCTTCCTTGCTGCAGAAATTATGGACGGAGCCCGGCTCCCGTAGGAGTCCGGGCGGAGTCTTCCTTGTTGCAGAAATTACGGATGGAGCCCGGCTCCCGTAGGAGTCCGGGCGGAGTCTTCCTTGCTGCAAAAATTATGGACGGAGCCCGGCTCCCGTAGGAGCCCTGGCGGAGTCTTCCTTGCTGCAGAAATCGTGGACGGAGCCCGGCTCCCGTAGGAGCCCGGGCGGAGTGACGGGAGTTCACCAACAGTTGTCGAAAGTCGGAAGAGACTCGCGAGGGTCGACCCTGCCAAGAACTTCGGTCGTGGGTATTTTATGCCCAACAATGATTACAAAGCATTTGAGGAGATTATTAATGATTTTGGCTTGGAAAAAGATTTATTACATTTCAGGGGCAAAATCATAATTTCATCAATACCTAATTCAGAAGCCTCAAGAACAAGAACAAAAGACGTGCAGTCTACTGGAGAAAATTTTAATATTTTTGAAAATATATTTTGCAAGAAAATCAGGTTTTTTATTTTTGAATCGACCCTATGAGTCGACTCATGGTTTAAAGAGCTGAACGACATGCTGAAATTTTGGCTGGCACTCTCTGTGAGTCGACCCTATGAATCGATCCATTGGCATAAGTCGACCCTATAAGTCGACCTCTGCTACTTTGTAGGCCAAAATTATAGAACAGTCATTTTCTGATATGTTCCACAGAGGTCATCCCTATGAGTCGACCCATGAGCATGAGTCGACCCTATGAGTCAACACTTGTGATGGGAAAGTTCTATAACGGCTAGTTTTTAACCCGTTTCAATTGCATTTAATACTCATTTAATGTGCTCTAACGGCTCTATTTCAGCCCAGATTACTCTCCACCATTATTTGAAGTTATATAAAGGGACTTAAAGGAGGGAATCAAAAACAAGAGAAGGGTTTTAAAGAGGATTTCAAGCATACATTTCAGCTCTAAGCAAGAGCCCACTTAAAGCGTTCAAGAAGCTTTTAATTCAAGTTCATCAACTTCTCAAGTGCTCATTCAAGTCTCCAACCACCTTGAGAAAATTAGAAAGAGCTTTCTTCTATTTGAGTAAAGTATATTTAAAGCTTCATTCGCTCATTAAAGGAGCTTCATCTGTATTTCTGTGCAATTAACTGTAATACTCCTTTTGAGTTATTGTTTTTATTTTAGAAGGGTTTCAAAACATGGGAAGGTTGATCCAAACCTTGAATTAGATTGTATTGGGTTGGCTTGTACTCAGAAAATAAGTATTCTAGCTTGGGATAGCTAGAGTCGGAGGTTCCGACGAGTGTATTCAAGTTGAATACAGTTTAGTGGATTGAAATTCCCAAGTAGGAGCTTGGGGAGTGGATGTAGGTGCAGGGTTGGCACCGAACCACTATAAATCTTCTTGTTTATGTTGTGCTTAATTGATCTCCTTTAGAACTTCTTTATTCTCTTGCATTCTTGCATTCAACCATTAGCCTTAAATCAATTACACTCTCCTTACTTATCTTGCTATTGTTAAATAATCTTCATAAGTTGAAAGTTAAGTTTAAAATTTTTAAAAACCCAATTCACCCCCCCTCTTGGATTGCATAGCTAGGCAACAAGTGGTATCAGAGCTCGGTGCTCTAGCCCTACTTTGATCTAACCAATCAAAGAGCTAAAGATCTATGGTAACTCAAGTTGGCACTTCTCTAGCCGAGGGGCAGTCCACTAACCGACCTCCACTTTTCAATGGGTCCAACTATGCCTATTAGAAAGCTCGGATGAAAATCTTCATTCAAGCACTCGACTATGATATATAGAGTATTATAGTAAACAGCCCTCACACACCCACTAAAATTATTGATGGTGTAGAATCAGCCAAACCCGAAAAGGATTAGGATGAGGTTGATAAGAAGATGGCCCAACTAAATGCTAAAGCTATGAATGTTTTGTATTGTGCACTAGATGCTAATGAATTCAATTGTATTTCAACATGCATGTCTGCTAAGAAAATATGGGATAGATTAGAAGTAACTCATGAAGGAACCAATCAAGTGAAAGAATCCAAAATTAACATGCTCATGCATAAATATGAACCTTTTAAAATGGAGCATGATGAATCTATATCTAAAATATTTACCCATTTTACTGATATTATAAATGGTTTGAAAAGTCTTGGTAAGTCTTATTCTAACAGTGACCTCGTAAGGAAGATTCTTAGATCATTACCAAGAACTTGGGAAGCCAAAGTGACCGCCATCCAAGAAGCCAAGGATCTGAACATTTTACCCTTGGAAGAGCTTCTAGGATCACTGATGACATATGAGTTGAGCATGAAACAACACCAAGAAGAAGAAGTCAAAAAGAAGAGGACAATCGCCCTCAAATCTACGGCTCAACTTGATGAAAAAACTGATGATACGGAAAATGAAGAGCAGGATAAAGAAATGGCTCTCATTACTAGAAGGTTTAAGAAATTTTTGAAGAAAAGAAAACAAGGAATGAGGAAGAGGCCACCCACAAAAGGAGAATATAGCAAAGAAAAGGATAAAGACCAACCCCTTATCTGCTACGAATGTAAGAAACTGAGACATTTTAAGTCTGAATATCCACAACTAAAGAAGGGTCCCAAGAAGTACAAGAAGAAGGTCATGATGGCTACTTGGAGTGGAAGTGATGAGTCAAGCTCTGAAGAAGAAGACTCAACTGAACAAGCCAACTTGTGCCTTATGGCACATGAAAATGAGGTAAACTCTTTAACTCCTGTTGACTTTACCTTTGAAAAACTTCATGAAGCTTTTTATGATTTAATTGATGAACTAAAGAAGCTAGGGGTAAAGAACAAAGAGTTAAAATCAAATAATCAATCTCTACTAAAATAAAATGAGAGTATTTCAAATGAAAAATCTATCTTGCTTCAAGAAAATCTGAACTTAAAGAATGAAATTGCCAAACTAAAACCAATAGATAAAAAATTCACTTTAAGTTCTAATAAACTTAATATGATTCTTGAAAATCAAAGGGCTATTTATGATAAGGCTGGTCTTGGTTACAACCCCTTAAAGAAATAAAAGTTTCTAAAAAATATCTATGTAAACTCTTCAAACAATAAGTTTTCAAACATTACTTGCTTCAAATATGGTAAAGTAGGTCACAAGTCGTACACTTGTCTCTCTAACAATTTTTTAAATTCTAATGCAAAGAAAATATGGGTTCCAAAAGGAACCATTGTGACTAACCAAAAAGGACCCAAGAAAGCTTGGGTACCTAAAGTAAAAACTTGACTTTTGCTTGCAGGTGTGTCTAGCATCCCAAAGAGCAAACCAAAAATGGTATCTTGATAGTGGATGCTCGAGACACATGACTGGTGATGAATCTCAATTCATCACACTTGATGCTAAGAATGGAGGGATGGTTAACTTTGGAGACAATGGTAAAGGAAAGATCATCGGTATAGATAACATTGGTATCATTCCCTCCAAGTTTATTGAAAATATTTTGTTAGTACATGGTTTAAAATATAATTTATTAAGCATCAGTCAATTTTGTGATAAAGGATATAAAGTTATTTTTGAGTCGTCTGTTTGCATTGTAACTAGTCCTATTAATGAAGGCATTAAATTTGTTGGGCATAGACATGGCAATGTTTATATGGTAGATTTGAATGATCTATCCAAAATAAACATGCAATGCCTAGTATCTTTGAATGCCAAGATTAATGAAACTAGTTGGCTTTGGCATCGTAGGCTTGCACATATTAGCATGCACTCACTTTCAAAACTCATTAAGAAGGAATTGGTTATTGGTTTACCCAAATTAAATTTTGAAAAGGATAGAATTTGTGATGCATGCCAACTAGGTAAACAAACAAGAGTTTCATTCAAATCTAAAAATATTGTTTCAACTTTTAGGCCATTAGAACTATTGCATATGAATTTATTTGGACCTACTAGAACTACTAGTCTAGGAGGAAAATGATATGGTTTTGTAATTATTGATGATTTCTCTAGTTTTACATGGATTTTCTTTTTGGCACACAAGGATGAAACTTTTCAAATTTTCTCTAAATTTTATCGAAAAGTCACAAATGAGAAAGATTTTTCAATTCAAAATATTCGAAGTGATCATGGAACCAAATTTGAAAATCAAGATTTTGAAAAGTTTTGTGATGAAAAAAGAATAGGCCACAATTTTTCAGCACCTAGGACACCCCAACAAAATGGAGTAGTAGAAAGAAAAAATAGAACCCTTGAAGAAATAGCCCGTACCATACTATGTGAAAGCAATCTTTCAAGATACTTTTGGACGGAAGCTATTAACATAGCATGTTACATATTAAATCGTGCTTTAATTAGACAAATTTTAAAGAAAACTTCCTATGAGCTTTGGAAAGGAAGAAAACCAAACATTGCATATTTTCATATTTTTGGTTGCCGATGTTTTGTATTAAATAATGGTAAAGAAAGACTAGAAAAGTTTGATGCAAAATTCGATGAAGCAATTTTTCTTGGTTACTCCTCTTCTAGTAAAGCTTTTAGAGTTTTTAACAAAAAAACTTTAGTAGTAGAGGAGTCAATACATGTTGTCTTTGATGAAACTAATGATCTTCCATCAAGGAAGAATGAAGGTTTTGATGATGCAGATCCTCTTATAGAGAGGATGAAGGAGATCACTCTAAAAGATTCAACAATTCAAGATGATGAAGAACATGAAGATAAACAAGATGAGGAAGGTGAAGAACAACAAGAACAACCTCAAGGTACAAACAATCTACCTAAAGAATGGAGGTATGATCACAATCACCCCAAGAAACTAATCATTGATGATCCTACACATGGGGTAAGAACTCATTCTTCTCTTAAAAATGCATTCAATCATTGTGCTTTTGTCTCTCATCTTGAACCTAAAACTATAGACGAAGCTGAAAAAGATTATAATTGGATTAATGCAATGCAAGAAGAACTTAATCAATTTGAAAGAAATAATGTATGGACCTTAGTATCAAGACCTAAAAACTACTCAATAATTGGCACAAAATGGGTATATAGGAATAAATTGGATGAACATGAAAATGTGATAAGAAATAAGGCAAGATTAGTTGCAAAAGGTTATAATCAAGAAGAAGAAATTGATTTTGATGAGACCTTTGCACCTGTTGCTAGATTAGAGGCAATTAGACTTCTACTTGCATATGCTTACTTTATTAAATTTAAATTATTCTAAATGGATATCAAAAGTACCTTTTTAAATAGATATATTGCTGAAGAAGTGTATGTAGAATAACCCCTAGGTTTTGAAAATCATACTTTTCTCAATCATATTTTTAAATTAAATAAAGCTCTATATAGCTTGAAACAAGCACCCAGGGCTTGGTATGAAAGGTTAAGCAAATTTCTAATTAATAATGACTTTTCAAGAGGAAATGTAGACACAACACTTTTCATTAAAAGAAATCAAAATGATATATTAATTATACAAATATATGTTGATGATATTATTTTTGAGTCTATTAATGAAACTCTTTATCAAGATTTTGCAAAGCTCATGCAGAGGGAGTTCGAGATGAGCATGATGGGAGAACTTACATTCTTCCTCGGACTCCAAATCAAACAAACAAAGGAAGGAATCTCCATCATCCAAAGTAAGTACACAAGAGAATTACTTAAGAGATTTGAAATGGAGAACTCCAAACCAATTGGCACACCGATGAGCCCAACATGTAAGCTTGACAAGGATGAAGAAGGTAAGAGTGTAGACTTAAAATTTTATAGAGGCATGATTGATTCTCTATTATATTTAACTGCTAGTAGACCTGATATCATGTTTAGTGTTTGCCTGTGTGCTTAATTTCAATCAAATCCAAAAGAATCACACTTGAATGCTGTTAAAAGAATCCTTAGATATTTAAATGGTACACAAACTCTAGGATTATGGTATTCTAAGGACTCATTAATTGACCTAATAGGATATTCAGATGTCGATTTTGCTGGATGTAAATTAGATAGAAAAAGTACTAGTGGAACTTGCCAATTTCTTAGAGTAAACTTAATCTCTTGGTTTAGCAAGAAACAAAATTGGGTAGCATTATCTACGACCGAGGCCGAATACATTACAGCCAGAAGTTGTTGTGCTCAAATCTTGTGGATTAAGCAACAACTCGAAGACTTTGATATCAAACTTAATGAAACTCCCATAAGATGTGATAACACTAGTGCTATAAATCTCACTAAAAATCCAATTCAACATTTTAAGACAAAACATATTGAAATTAGGCATCACTTCATAGGAGAACATATCCAAAATAAAGACATAATTCTTGACTATGTTTGTACTGAAAAATAATTAGCTGACATATTTACCAAGGCCTTAAGTGAAGATAGATTTTGTGAAATTAAGAGAGAACTAGGAATCCTTGATCCATCTGCTTAGGTGTCTCTCTGATTCCAAGATATCAATACCAAAAATTCTTTTATCTTGATTCTTATCTTTTGAGCTTAATCGCCCAAAATAATCATTCTCATAATCAATTTTTTGGTATACATCCTTCTCATAATATTTCAAATTTTTTTTTGAAATTATTTCATCATTTTTTTGAATTTCTCTGTGCTATGAGTCGACCCCCAGGGTCGACCCTAGGGTAAACTTATAATTTTTAACCAAATCATTCAGGTGCTTTCTTTTGTTGAAAACCTCCCTTGAGCTGACCCAACTCCTCATCTTCTTCCTTCCACCAAGCCAAAAGACTCCCTCTCTTCTTCCCCAAACCTAAGTTCTTCCCCAAAAACTCTTCTCCCACCATCTCTCATTCTCAAAATCACCCTCTTGGAACCAAGCTCCTCTCTTTTCTCCTTCGTCATTTGGGGCGAGTAGAGCTTGCCCTAGACTCTACCCGTCTTCTCCAAATCAGCACTCCTCTTCTCCAAAATCCTTACCCTTCCCCTAAAAACCTTTTATCTCTCCACACATTTGATCTCTTAAGATCCTTGCTAGCTCTGGTTGTGGAAATGGCTTCGAAAATGAAGCTTCCATAAAGGAAAAAATTAGTCCGCGGGTGTGGGAACCAGATCTAGGATTTCAGGGTTAGATCTTGAAACTTTTTCAAGATCATACAGCGGAAGACTAAAATAAATCAAAATTTATTTTTTAAAACCAGAGAATCTCTAGATCTAAGATCCTATTACATGATTATTACATAGCATTAAATCAGAAATTAAAATATATAAATATAGCATGAACCACATGTTGATCATATCAACATGTTTCTATACCACATCTAATGTATGTATTAAACAATAGATCAGATCTATTACCTAGCAAGTTAGACACTCTAACCTCGCTGATCTGGGCTTAAGGATGATGTTGCAAGCCGCACATGCATCCGACCTCTAGGAGTCATTCACACGAGCCCACGAATCTCGATCAGAAGTCCTGCTTCAGAAAATCAGCACAGTATGCTAGTACTGCGCTGATCCTTCTTTGATGGTTGATCAGGTGCCTCCTTCTTCTTGATTTGGACTCTTCCAAAGATGGAAAGTAAGAAGAGGAGTTTCAGATTTGAGATGCTCTCAGGAAACTCAAGATGGAGGGAGGAAAGATATGAAAACAAAAAACCCTAGAAGAAGACCCTCTTCTTCTTCACGTTTTTCTCTCTAGACACCCTAACTTGAGTCTTTTATATCTCCACGACCCAAAGGTTTTTCTCTCTAATTTTTGTATGGCACAAAGGTCTCTCTGATCTCTATCTTCTCTTAAAATTTCACAAAAAAACTCATTTTATACAAAGAGATATGATAGAGTCCTTGTCTGGTCAAATACCTAGTCAAGGCTTATCCAAACATGGCAAGTTAAAGGGCGCCCAACTCTTGAGCACCTCCTCCATATTTTTATGCATAGATCACTAGAAAAGGGTACATAATATGTACCCTAAAAGCCATAAAAATTCTAAAAAAAATTTGGATAAATTCGGTGCAAAATTGAAAGAGTTTTGGATTTCTAAAACTCTATCTCATAGAATTCGAAATCCAAACTTATTCCTTTTTTATTTGATCCAAACCACCTTCCATGTAAGAAAGAAGAGAGGAAACCTTTTGTGAATGTGGGAGAGACCTGGGAGAGGGCTTTTGTCACACAAAATAAGTGGAGATTGGCGTTGAATAAGAGAGAGGGCGTGGGGAAGGCTTATGTGGCGCAAGGTGGAATCCTAGTCTTACTAGGATTCTATCTTATGACTTGTTTTAATTTGGTTTCCCAAACCAAATCAAACCAAAATTAGGTCAACCTAATTAAAATAGGTCTCAACCCAATTAAGAACCTAATTTAATCAGATTAAATTAGATTTAAATCTGATTTAATTTTTTAATCAAATTAGAAATTAGATTGACCCAAGTCCTAGTTGAACTAGGACTAGTTTTTTCTTGCACTTGGCTTATCCAATAAATTAATTGGACTTGATCCAATCAAGTCCAAAATAAATCTAATTAAATTATATTTAATTAGACTTAATCTCAGCCCATTGGCTTAATCAAATTAAGTCAATTAGCAATCAAATTGCTAATCGATCCTCCTACAATACTTGCACTGGGTTAAATGTCAATCGTATTGATCATTTAACCCTAGAACGATTCTTAATCATTGATCAACCATCCGATCGGATCATGAACTCTAATGTGTGTGCCCTCATAGGTCCGAACCTAAGCCGATAGTATAGAAATAATTTTTTGTACCAATCGAAGTGACCATCTAGCAATGGTACCCGATGATCGGATAGGTCGAATGTATAGAACAACATCCTTAGAACCCATACGGATATAGTTTTCATATAATTTATCCCCTTGACCAAAATGATCATAGGACACCCCAGAGTTCAACTGTCAACTCTGATCAGGTTGTCCACATTATATTTCAAAATATCAAATCTATCTGATGGATTATCCTGGCCAAGGTTTTGCTAAATTGAAATATAGCGACTCATTCTTCTCCAACTCTTGGAGTGGTCAATCCCATCTTGATCACACTCTGACTTCGCAAGTACTTGACTGTGCCCAGAAGCCTTCCATCCCTGAATTAGAAATTCAGTTAGTCCAGTACCAAAGCACAGTGAGTTGCTTGCAAGTCACTGAGGCGATCTCAGGTCTAAGGGATACTTATACCTATATCCCATCAGAGATATTTTTGACAGCAGAATACTCTGGAGTTGGTCACGTTCAATGACGATGTACCCTTACATCTCACCTGTATGTCATACCAGTATCTCCACACTCTTTGGTTAAGAGGACAACCAACCCATATGGCCTACAGCGACCTATGCTCGATAGAAGCTGTCGTCCTTATTAACAGCCTATCATTTGGTCATGAACAGTTTTAAGGACTAATCGATAAATCCTCTCTTTATCGAATCTAAATAGTCCTAAGGACTTCATCATAACAACGGAGTTCATTAGAAGATAAAAGCTTATGATGAAAATGCCAAATATATTTTATTTATTAACAAATCAATTACAATACTTGGTTGCTCAACCGTCAACAGCTTGACGATTGGCTTTTTGGGATACATTTTCCAACAACTCCCACTTGTCCTAAAGCCACTCGGCATAGTATCTAATACCCATCTTCGACTTGTGGTTGTCGAACTCCTTTATCACCATGGCTTTAGTGAAGGGGTCGGCTAGGTTCTCCTTTCTGTCGATCTTTTGAAGGTCGACGTCACCTCGATCCACGATCTCCCGGACCAGGTGGAAGCGGCGTAAGATGTGCTTCATCCGCTGATGTGCTTTGGGTTCCTTCGCCTGAGCTATGGCACCAGTGCTGTCGCAGTAGAGCAGGACCAGACCATTGAGGGAGGGTGCTACTCCGAGCTCGTTGATGAATTTCCTCAGCCACACAACTTCCTTCACGGCATCCGATGCTGCGATGTACTCCACTTCACAAACAGAGTCTGTCACAGTATGCTGCTTGGAACTCTTCCAGCAGATGGCTCCACCATTCAGCATAAAGATATAACCCGACACGCTCCTGCTGTCATCATGGTCAAATTGGAAGCTAGAGTCTGTGAACCCCACAAGTTTCAGATCTGACTTGCCATAAACCAACCATTGGTCCTTAGTATTTCTCAAATACTTAAGGATGGCTTTAACCACTTTCCAGTGATTTTCTCCAGGATCAGATTGGTATCTACTCACTACTCCTAGTGAGTATGCCACATCTGGTCTTGTACATGTCATGGCGTACATGATAGATCCCACGGCTGAAGCATATGGGACTCTACTCATACGCTCTCTCTCTTCAGGAGTTGTCGGACAATCCTTCTTAGAGAGAGAAATTTTATGGCCTATCGGTAGATAGCCCTTCTTAGAATTCTCCATGCTGAACCTCTTCAGCACAGTGTCTATGTACATGGACTGGGATAACCCAAGCATCCTTTTAGATCTATCCCTATAGATCTTCATCCCTAGGATGTAGGATGCTTCACCCAAGTCCTTCATGGAGAATTGTGATGACAACCAAACTTTTATTCCCTGTAGTGCGGGGATGTCATTCTCGATTAAGAGAATATCATCCACGTACAAGACAAGAAATACCACAACTGGACCATTTGCCCATTTATAGATGTAGGGCTCTTCTCCATTCTTAATGAAGCCATACGTTTTGATCACCTTATCAAAACGTATGTTCCAACTTCGAGAAGCTTGCTTCAGTCCATAAATGGATCTCTGAAGCTTGCACACCTTGGACTCATCTGTGGATGTAAATCCCTCAGGTTGTATCATATACACCTCTTCAGTCAGCTCTCCATTCAGGAAAGCTGTCTTTACATCCATCTGCCAGATCTCATAATCCAGATGGGCAGCTATTGCAAGCATTATCTGAATGGATTTGAGCATTGCCACAGGGGAAAATATCTCGTCATAGTCAATACCATAATGTTGACGATACCCCTTGACGACCAGACGAGCTTTATAGGTCTCCACCTTTCCGTCTGCGTCCCTCTTCCTTTTGAAGACCCATTTACACCCAATGGGTTTAACCCCTTCAGGTGGGTCAACCAATGTCCATACATCGTTGACCTTCATGGACTCTATTTCGGATTTCATGGATTCAAGCCATTTTTCGAAATCAGATCTCTACATTGCATCCATATAGGTGATCGGATCCTCATTATTCTTATCAAGTTCGATGGGATCACCGTTCCGGACCAAGAAACTGTAGTATCTGTCCGGCTGATGCGGTACTCTACCGGATCGCCTTAATGGTGCAGGTATATTGGGCTCCGGATCTGATCTAATCATATCCGACTCAGGTTCAGCTATTGGTGTCAGTTCTTCTACCTGTTGAACTTCATCAAGTTCAACCTTAGAGGCAACGGTTCCTTCACCAAGGAACTCTTTTTCTAAAAAGATTGCCTTAAGACTGACGAACACCTTTTGTTCATCAGCATGGTAGAAAAAATATCCTTTTGTCTCTTTGGGGTACCCTATGAATGAGCATTTGTCAGACCTAGGTCCAAGTTTGTTTGTGACTAATCGTTTGACATAGGCCGAGCACCCCCAGACCCTAAGGTGTGAAAGTACTGGCTTACGCCCTGTCCATATCTCATATGGAGTCTTAATTACAGACTTACTTGGAACCCTATTTAACAGATAACTGGCCGATTCGAGTGCATATCCCCAGAAGGATATCGGCAAGCTAGCAAAACCCATCATGATCGGACCATGTCTAGCAAAGTTCGATTCCTCCTTTCAGACACACCATTATGCTGTGGTGTTTCTGGAGGAGTCCATTGGGAGAGAATCCCATTCTCTCCTAGATATGTGAGAAATTCACTAGAAAGGTATTCTCCTCCTCGATCAGATCGAAGAGTTTTAATACTCTTCTCAGTTTGTTTTTCTACTTCACTTCGGAATCGTTTGAACATTTCAAATGAATCTGACTTATGTTTCATCAGATAGACATATCCATATCGGGATAGGTCATTCGTGAAAGTTATGAAGTAGAAATATTCACCTCTAGCACTAGTGCTCATGGGCCCGCATACATCAGTATGTACTAGGCTCAAGAGCTCAGTAGCTCTCTCACCTTTTCCAGTAAAAGATGACTTGGTCATTTTACCAAGAAGACAGGACTCACAGGTTGGAAGTGATTCACAATCACTAACTTCGAGGATTCCCTCTTGAGTCAACCTGTTTATTCTGTTCTTGTTTATATAACCTAGCCTACAGTGCCATAAGTAGATATCTGACACACTATCTAATCTAGGGTGCTTGCCAGTAGAATAGACTCTTATCAGGCTTGATCTTTTTGGTCTGGCTCTACATAGATGTCCCAGCCTGAACTTGCACCTTCTTGACTTTCTTCTTCTTGTTCTTCTTTCCTTTCTCAAAGGATCGAGAACCAGAAGACGAACCTCCCACTGAGTTCACCGACTCCTTGAGGAGTTGGTGATCCTTCTCAAAGTTTTGAAGCAACCCCAGTAACCCATGGTAGTTTACTTCAGGCTTTGTCATTCTATAATGAGTGAGGAATGGGAGAAAAGACTTGGGCAGCGAGTTCAGTATTGCATCTTTCCCAAGCTGTTCATGCAAGAAAAAGCCGAGCTTGCTCAATCATTCCATCAGCTCGATCATATACAATACATGATCAGTGATAGAGGCACCAACCCGCATTTTGGCGTTGAAGATGGCACAACTAGTCTTGTGCCTCTCCACATCATCGGGTGTGCCAAAGGCATCCTCCAATACTTGAAGCATGTCCTTTGGCTGAGCCATCTCGAATCTATGACTGAACTCGTCGCTCATAGCAGCCAGCATGATACAGCGCACCATGATCCGATCACTGAGCCACTTCTGGTAAGTGTCTCTGACTGTTCCACATGCATTGATAGCTAACACCTCAGGTGCAGGATCCATTATGACATATAGGATCCGTTCATGCTCCAGGACTATCTTCAACTTTCGGTACCAGCTACCGAAGTTAGGTCCCACCAACTTATCATTGTCCAACAATGATCGGAGCGATAGGGAAGTGGCTATATTTGCACAAAGGAGAACCATAACCTAATTAGTAATTGATTCATTAAACCTAAAGATTTGGACTTTAATCAAAAAGTTTCTCCCACTATTTTATTCGAATTGGTAGCCTCTACCTCCAACTCGAGGAATTACCCTAATTTCTTAGCGGGTACTAGAATCTACTTAGACTGCACACAAGCCCAACTTTGGTTGGTCAACCCATGTACATCTAAGGATAGGTTCATAACCAATTGTTTCTCTAAATAATTTCTAGTAATTTTAATTTTGCCCCAGAAACCTAATCAGTAGGCTTTGGCCTCCACTGTAAGGATCCGGTTAGGTCCAACCATTAACATGATCATACTTGGTGTATCTAACCAATGAATGATTAAGCCCAACTTTGGTTGGCTCACCTAACCACCATTAGAGAGATACTTTCAAGTCATCATATGATGAGTGATAATTCTATTAGTCAACAAGCACCAGGCCTTTGGGTCTGCAATGATTATTGAGTTAATGGACTCATTATCAAACACCTTAATGGGAGGCTATGACTCAATTATCTCCATAACTTTGTCATTTTAAGGACCTAATAATTTTATAAGATTTAAATAATTTAGAGGATGAGGTCAGATGAACCAGCTTATCATGATCCTCCCACTGGCTTCACCAAGTCAGCTTAAGGGAGACCATTAAAATGGCTGGTCTAGGAGCACCTAAATCAGTCACATTGATTTACCTAGCTGACATGGGTCAGCTCGAATAGTCAAGTGATCCGATCAAAACATAATTTCATCAAGAGGCCAGGTAAGTTCGATCAGTGGGAGGGTCTGCCAAAGCTTGCCTTAGACACCATCAGAAATGGCCAGGTAAGCGGGCTCCCAATTAAAAACCACCGGTCTGGTTTACCTTAGACACCAACTGGTTTAATTAGTTTCAATTAGATCAACCTAACAGTTCGTGCTAGATCGCTTAGCCAAGAATCAAGTCCATTTGGTTCTCGTTAAAGACATGGACTTGACCAACTACAACTATTGTAATTGATCTAGAGAATCCTTGATCTAATCTAAGACAACAATTGATTAAATTTAGTCAATTCTTTAATTAAGTCCATCTTCAATCTAACCATAGGTCTAACCCAATTAATGGACCTAATTCCCACTAACCCATTAACCCAATGTGTTATGGTTTGTGTTTTAGGTTCTTCAATTCACAATCCTAGAACCTAATCAAACAACTTCTTAATTCTTAATTAAGTTTTGGGCTGAGCATTGGGTTCGACTTTTCAAAAAATAATTTTCATATTTGTAAAATAATTTTACAATATGATTCTACCAACCATATTGCATGTTTGATTCATAATCAAAATACAAGTGAAATAAACATGAAACTACTTTAAATCTAATCTAAACAGGTTCATGTAATTGAAATATTTTCAACTTTAAACAATTTTTTTGCACAAAAATTATTAACAAAGAGATTTTATTTCAGATTTAAACATCTTTTAAATTTAATAAATTATAAATTTAATCTAGATCATATCTAACAAATTTATGATTAAAGATAGATCTACACAAACTAGGACAACTTTTGCACTGTAAGGGGTAAACCTTACAGCAGGACAACCTTGCAGTTCGTGATTGATCTAAAATTTTAATTTTAGATTTAATAATCAGATTATAAATTAGATCTAATCTAAAAAATAATCTAAGTATGTATAAATAATCATGTAATAAAGAACCTATGCTCTGATACCAATTGTGGAAACCAGATCTAGGGTTTCAGGATTAGATCTTGAAACTTTTTCAAGATCATACAGCGGAAGACTAAAATAAATCAAAATTTATTTTTTAAAACTAGAGAATTCTTAGATCTAAGATCTTATTACATAATTATTACATAGCATTAAATCAAAAAATAAAATATATAAATATAGCATGAACCACATGTTGATCATATCAACATGTTTCTATACCATATCTAATGTATGTATTAAACAATAGATCAGATCATTACCTTGCAAGTTAGACGCTCTAATCTCGTTGATCCAGACTTAAGGATGATGTTGCAAGCTACACACGTGTCTGGCCTCTAGGAGTCGTTCACACGAGCCCACGAATCTCGATCAGAAGTCCTGCTTCAGGAAATCAGCACAGTATGCTAGTACTGCGCTGATCCTTCTTTGATGGTTGATCAGGTGCCTCCTTCTTCTTGATTTGGACTCTTCCAAAGATGGAAAGTAAAAGGAGGAGTTTTAGATCTGAGACACTCTCAGGAAACTCAAGATGGAGGGAGAAAAGATATGAAAATAAAAAACCCTAGAAGAAGACCCTCTTCTTCTTCACGTTTTTCTCTCTAGACACCCTGACTTGCATCTTTTATATCTCCACGACCCAAAGGTTTTTCTCTTTGATTTTTGGATGACACAAAGGACACTCTAATATCTATCTTATCTTAAAATTTTATAAAAAAACTCATTTTATAAAGAGAGATATGATAGAGTCCTTATCTAGGTCAAATACCTAGTCAAGGCTTATCCAAACATGGCAAGTTAAGGGGCGCCCAACTCTTGAGCACCTCCTCCATATTTTCATACATGGATCACCAGAAAAGGGTGCACAATGTGTACCCTAAAAGTCATAAAAATTCCAAAAAAAATTGAATAAATTTGGTGCAAAATTGAAAGAGTTTTGGATTTCTAAAACTCTATCTCATAGAATTCAGAATCCAAACTTATTCCTTTTTGATTTGATCCAAACCACCTTCCATGTAACAAAGAAGAGAGAAAACCTTTTGTGAACGTTGGAGAGACCTGGGAGAGGGCTTTTGTTGCACAAAATAAGTAGAGATTGGCGTTGAATAAGAGAGAGGGCGTGGGGAAGGCTTATGTGGCGCAAGGTGGAATCCTAGTCTTACTAGGATTCTATTTTATGACTTGTTTTAATTTGGTTTTCCAAACCAAATCAAACCAAAATTAGATCAACCTAATTAAAATAGGTATTAACCCAATTAAGAACCTAATTTAATCAGATTAAATTAGATTTAAATCTGATTTAATTTTCTAATCAAATTAGAAATTAGATTGACCCAAGTCCTAGTTGAACTAGGACTAGTTTTTCCTTGCACTTGGCTTATCCAATAAACTAATTAGACTTGATCCAATCAAGCCCAAAATAAATCTAATTAAATCATATTTAATTAGACTTAATCTCAGCCCATTGGCTTAATCAAATTAAGTCAATTAGCAATCGAATTGCTAATCGATCCTCCTGCAATACTTGCACTGGGTTAAATATCAATCGTATTGATCATTTAACCCTAGAATGATTCTTAATCGTTGATCAACCATCCGATCGGATCATGAACTCTAATGTGTATGACTTTATAGGTCCAAACCTAAGCCGGTAGCACAGGAATAAATTTTTGTACCAATCGAAGTGATCATCTAGCAATGGTACCCGACGACCGGATAGGTCGAATGTATAGAACAACATCCTTAGAACCCATGCGGATATAGTTTTCATATAATTCATCCCCTTGACTAAAATGATCATAAGACACCCCAGAGTTCAACTGTTAACTCTGATCAGGTTGTCCACATTGTATTTCAAAATATCAAATCCATCTGATGGATTATCCTGGCCAAGGTTTTGCTAAATTGAAATACAGCGACTCATTCTTCTCCAACTCTTGGAGTGGTCAATCCCATCTCGATCACACTCTGACTTCACAAGTACTTGACTGTGCCCAGAAGCCTTCCATCCCTGAATTAGAAATTCAGTTAGTCCAGTACCAAAGCACAGTGAGTTGCTTGCAAGTCACTGAGGCGATCTCAGGTCTAAGGGACACTTATACCTATATCCCATCAGAGACATTCTCGACAGTAGAATACTCTGGAGTTGGTCACGTTCAATGATGATGTACCTTTATATCTCACCTGTATGCCATACCAGTGTCTCCACACTCTTTGGTTAAGAGGACAACCAACCCATATGGCCTACAGCGACCTATGCTCGATAGAAGCTGCGTCTTTATTAACAGCCTATCATTTGGTCATGAACAGTTTTAAGGACTAATCGATAAATCCTCTCTTTATCGAATCTAAATAGTCCTAAGGACTTCATCATAACAACGGAGTTCATTAGAAGATGAAAGCTTATGATGAAAATACCAAATATATTTTATTTATTAACAAATCAATTACAATACTTAGTTGCTCAACCGTCAACAGCTTGACGATTGACTTTTTGGGACACATTTCCCAACAGCGGGTTGGAAGAGGGTGTGCGTCGGAAGAGACAGGCAACCGAGACCACGTCAGCTTCAATCCCTGCTCCTGCATCTGCTCCAGCTACATCTCGGTCTCCAATAAGCCCCAGTAAGATACTCCTCTCCGATAGGAAGGTAGAGCTCGGCAAAAATATTGATTTCAGATTTTTTGAAAAGGAAGGGTTCTCTATCGGATCAAAAATTGAGGACCAAGGTTGGAAATTCTACTGCTCACTTAAAGAAAATACCTATGTGGATCTTGTTAGAGAATTTTATCTGAATTTGGGATATAGCAATGAAACAGTAAAATTCACAGTAAAGGATATAGAAATTAGCCTTGATCCTATGCTTTTGGGGGAAATTCTTCATTTACCCTGTGAGGGATACACAAACATGGAACTCCAAGTTAAGGAGGAGGGAATAAATGTAATTCTAGGAAGAACCTTCATGGAAAGCCTAAACAAATTAGAGGCCAAGATCCTTTCCATTGAGATGAGGCTACTACACCAAATGGTAACTAAGTTATTCTTCCCTAGAAGTGGTAGACATGATCTCCTCTCTGGCCGGGACATCTGCATTATGTATCATGTCATTACTCAAACCCCCCTGAACCTCCCGGCATTGATGATTGAAGCTATGAGAGAGACCTTGAATAGGTCCAAGGCACATTTGCCTTTCGGTATGGCTCTCACTTTAGTATTTAGGAGGTTTGGAGTTAGCTTTGACGGAGAGGCAGTAGCTAGGCTTTCTCATTCTGATACTATCAACTGCCATACTCTGCACCGCATGGGATTTTTCAAGACTGATAGTGATTGGACAAAGGGTGTGGAAGAGAGAGCTGAGGGCAGAGCAGAGGAGGAAGGACCTTCATCACCTCTCCATGATCACAGGGCTGTATCTCCAGACATTCAGTTTGTTTCTGACCATGAGGCTGGGCCGTCAGAGTCTGCGAGGAGGCACACTTCAATTCAGCAGTCGGACAGCAGAGCACATCCCTCAGAGATCAGATTGGCTGATGACTAGATAGAGATGATATCTCAGTGCGTAGCTTCCATACTATCTCATCAGATGGGTACTTCAGCTTTTGCTCAGGGATCGATATTTCATGATGTATCTGATCAGACACTAATCCCCCACATCTCCACTGTGTTCTAGATGATTTCTGATCACTTAGTTCGCATCGAGCAGCTTGAGGGTTGTGTGGTGAGACTGATTGGCAGAATATTCAACTTGCAGAGACAAGTACTAGCTCTAGCCCATCCACAGCCACATGAGGACATCACTGAGGTCTCAAACCTATCTGCAGAGGCAGCCAAACTGCGAGAAGTCTTAGAGAGTGGGTTTGATTTTCTGAAGAGAGAGATCAGGGGATCTAGTGAGCATGCTTCCACTCAGTTCAATGCACTACTACAATCTGTTTCGAGAGCTTTAAACCTTCTGGACACCATCAGACTATCACTTGTAGCATAGTCCTTTGCTTCACAGCCTTCAGGATCCTCTCACCCCTCCACTCGTGCTGGCACCTCTGCCCGTGGCAGAGGCAGATGTGGTCGAGGTCGAGCCCATGGTCGTGATCCTTCATCTCCTCACCCCATCTCTGATTCATCAGACTCTGATCCATCCAGTCATGATATCTACTAGATCCAGTATAGTCATTCTTTTCTTTAGTTTTTGTCTAGGATATATCTTGTAGGCCATGTAATGCAATGTTGACTGTTTGACTTTTGGATAGTTTCTATCCATGTCTTTTGTACTCTAAGTCAACACTTATGTATTAAAACATCTTTGTACTCAAAGATCTTTTGAATATATATATACACTTTGACTTTCAATAAATATCTCTGAATGTGATCAACTTGAATTACTTTTAAATTGTGAAATACTTGAATAGCAATATCTTTTCAATGACCAAATTGATATATCTTTTACGATTGCTATATTGAGGGGGAGTAAAACAATAAGCAATACAAAATAAGCAATTAAAGAAGGAAACTAAAGAAGTTAAATTGATCCCATCAAAAGGAAGGAATAAAAAATATATTCAAAAAAAAAAGGGGGAGTAGAGAATCTCAATTGATGCTGTCAAAAAGAGGGAGTAGAGATAATCAAGATTGATAAGATTGAGCAAAAATTCCAAAAATCGAAATCAAGATTGTGCAATAAGAACAATACAGATTGAACTATAAGCAAATCTCAAATTTATAAGCAAATTTCAAATTTATAATCAAATTTTAAATCTATAACAAATTTTAAATCTATCTTAAAACTGCTTATGATGCATTTCATTCCAATACTTGGCTATGATATTTAAGTGATGCATCTTTATAAATTTGAAATTCATGTTCAATGCTTTATATATGCTTTTGCTCAAATATTTTGTCATCATCAAAAAGGGAGAGATTGTTGCTCCTTGAATTGATTTTGATGATTACAAAGCATTTGAGGAGATTACTAATGATTTTGACTTGGAAAAAGATTTATTGCATTTCAGGAGAAAAATCATAATTTTATCAATACCTAATTCCGAAGCCTCAAAAATAAGAACAAAAGACGTGCAGTCTACTGAAAAAAATTTCAACATTTTTAGAAATATATTTTGCAAGAAAATCAGATTTTTTATTTTTGAGTCGACCCCATGAGTCGACTCATAGTTTAAAGAGCTGAACGGCACACTAAAATTTTGACTGGCACTCTCTGTGAGTCGACCCTATGAGTCGACCCATTGGCATGAGTCGACCTTTGCTGTTTTGTAGGTCAAAATTACAGAACAGTCATTTTCTGTTCTGTTCCACAGAGGTCGACCCTATGAGTCGACCCATGAGCATGAGTCGACCCTGTGAGTCGACCCCTGTGATGGAAAAGTTCCGCAACGGCTAGTTTTTAACCCATTTCAATTGCATTTAATGCTCATTTAATGTGCTCTAACAGCTCTATTTTAGCCCAGATTACTCTCCACCATTATTTGAAGTTATATAAAGGGACTTAAAGGAGAGAATCAAAAATAAGAGAAGGATTTTAAAGAGGATTTCAAGCATATATTTCAGCCCTAAGCAAGAGCCCACTTAAAGCATTCAAGAAGCTTTTAATTCAAGTTCACCAACTCCTCAAGTGCTCATTCAAGTCTTCAACCACCTTAAGAAAATCAGAAAGAGCTTTCTTCTATTTGAGTAAAGTGTATTTAAAGCTTCATTCGCTCATTAAAGGAGCTTCATCTGTATTTCTGTGCAATTAACTGTAATACTCCTTTTGAGTTATTGTTTTTATTTTGGAAGGGTTCCAAAATGTGGGAAGGTTGATCCAAACCTTGAATCAGATTGTATTAGGTTGGCTTGTACCTGAAAAATAAGTGTTCTAGCTTGGGATAGCTAGAGTCGGAGATTCCGACGAGTGTATTCAAGTTGAATACAGTTTAGTGGATTGAAATTTCCAAGTAGGAGCTTGGAGAGTGGATGTAGGTGCAGGATTGGCACCGAACCACTATAAATTCTCTTGTTTATGTTGTACTTAATTTCTCTCCTTTAGAACTTCTTTATTCTCTTGCATTCAACCATTAGCCTTAAATCAACTACACTCTCCTTACTTATCTTGCTATTGTTAAATAATCTTCATAAGTTGAAAGTTAAGTTTAAAATTTTTAGAAACCCAATTCACCCCCCCCCCTCTTGGGTTGCATAGCTGGGCAACACCCCCTCATGGACCGAACCATGTCCAATAAGGTTCAATTCCTCCTTTCTGAGATGCCATTATGCTGTGATGTCCCTAGAGGGATTCATTGGGAGAGAATCCAATTCTCTCCTAGATATGTCAGAAATTTACTGAAAAGGTATTCACCTCCTCGATCAGACTAAAGAATTTTAATACTTTTTTTTAGTTTATTTCTCTACTTCATTATGGAACCATTTGAATATTTTAAATTATTCGAACTTGTGTTTCATCAAGTAGATGTACCCATACCTAGATAGATCATCTATGCATGTGATATAGTAGCTATACCCTCCTCTGACACATGTGCTCATGGGTCCACATACATCGGTATGTATCAGACCCAGCACATCACTGGCTCATTCATCTTTTTCAGTAAAAGATAACTTGGTCATCTTTTCAAGCAAACAAGACTCACAGATAGGTAATGATTCATAATCGTATTTATCAAGAATTTTTTCTTGAGCCAACCTGTTCATTCTATTCTTGTTGATATGACCTAGACTACAATACCAAAGGTAGGCATCTGTGATATCATCTATTCTAGGATGTTTATTTGAAATGTACATTATATTAGGCCTAGATACAATATAGATACCATTGTTCAACTATCTACGTAAAATTGTAACACTATTCAAAATGATATCACAAAAGTTTTTCTTTATTGATATTTTATAATTTGAGTTGGCCAAAAGACCTACAGAAATAATATTTTAAAAAAAATTAGGACGGTAATGACACTCATTAAGAACAATATACTGAGACTCAAATACAAGCTTGATGATTCCTAAAGCTAGAACTGAAACTGATCTTCCATCTCCAATATTCAGGAATCTCTCACCTTCTCCAAATCTCCTAATGACTTGAAGACCCTACAATGAATTACAAATATTATTAGGACTTTCAGTATCTAATACCCAGATCATTATATTTATAAGAGAGAAGTTACAAGGTGTTATCACATAAGTACCTTATCCAGTAACTGATTGCTTCTTCTTCTTTGACCTGTTCGGATCAAGGAAAGTGATATATTAAGGACAATTCCTCTTCCAGTGACCCTGCTTCTTGCAAAAGAGGTACTCTGCCTGACTTTGATTAGTCTTGAACTTGGATTTTTGGGACTGACTCCCAGCATCAAGCACCTTCTTATTCTTCTTCTTTTTTTCTTTCTTAAAGGGATGATGACTATCCGAAGAAGATCCTCCCACTAGATTCACTGTCTCCTTGTGGCGTTGGTGATCTTTTTCAAAAATCTATAGCAACCCCAACAGACCGTGGTAGTTGACTACAAGCTTCATCATTCTGAAATGACTGAGGAACGATAGGTAGGACTTGGGAAGAGAGTTTAGGATTGCATCTTTCTCCAGCTGTTCATGCAAAGGGAAGCCGAGTTTGCTCAATTTTTTTAATCTGCTCGATCATGTACAATACATGATCAGTAACAGATGCATCTCCCTCATTCGGGCATTGAAAATAGTGTAACTAGTCTTGTACCGTTCAACATCGTCAGGAGTATCAAAGAAATCCCTCAACACTTGAAGCATTTCCTCTAGCTGAGCTTCTTCAAATTTTCGGCTGAACTCATCATTTATGAAGGCCCATATGATGCAACGAACCATGGTGTGGTCATTGAGCCACTTCAAATAAGTATCTTGGATCGCTCCTCGGGTGTTAGAAGCAGGCTGCTCAGGTGTCGAATCTGTTATCACATAAAAAATCTACTCGTGCTCTAGGATAATCTTTAATTTTCAATATCAATTATCAAAATTCAATCTGGTAAGCTTCTCACTGTCCAACAGTGATCGGAGTGATAAGTTTGAGTCCATATCTGCACACATAAAGAAAGAACAAAGCCTAATTAGTATATAAATTTATTAATCCTAAAGACTTGGACTTTAGTGTAAAGGTCCTCTCACTATTTTATATGAATTGATAGCCTCTACCTTCAATTCGAGAAATTATCTTAATTTTTTAATGGGTACTAGAATCCACACAGACTATATATAGGCCCAATGATAGCTCGATCAACCCATATATACCTATGGATAGGTTCTCAATCAATTATTTCTTCAAATAGCTTCTAGTATTTAATTTAGCCTCAGATTTCATTTCAGTAGGCGATGGGCCTCCACTGAAAGTTTCGGTTAGGTCAAACTATTAACATGAACCTACTCAGTGATTCTACCTAATGAGTGATCAGGCTCGAGGATGGCTCGGTCAACCCAACCATCATTAGATAGTTCATCAGGGTCATCATATGATAAATGATAATTCCATCATTCAAAGAGAACATCAGACGGATGGCGCTTGTAATGTCAATCAAAAATAATGGATCCATTATCACTCACCTAATGGGAGACTATGATCTAGTTATCACCATAACCAGCTCATTTTGAGGATCTAATAATTTAGAAGATTTAATCGATTTAGAGAAGAGAGAAGAGAAGAAAAGATCAATCAGTAGACCATAATCCTCTCACTGACTTCACCAAGTCACTAAATTGGGTTAGGTCATGCTGATTGAACTGGCACCTAAATCAGTCATACTGATCAATTTTAATGGCATGAGCTAACTCAAATCACTTAGTAATCTAATCAAAATCTAGTTCATCAAATTGGCCAGATAAGTGAGATCGATGGGAAGGTCTACTTAGCTTGCCTTAGACACCATCGAAATGGCCAGATAAGCCGCTCCCAATTAAAAACCATCGATCGAAAAGCCAAACTTATCTTAGACACCAATTGGTTAACTAGTTTTGATTTGACCAACCTAATGATTCGGATTCAACCACTGAGCCACAATCAAGGTCTATTTGGTCTAATCAAAGACATGGACTTGACCATCTATAACTATTGTACTAGAAAATCCTAATTAATCCAATTCAATATGTGGTTAGACTTAATCAATTTCTCTACATGGTCAATCAATTCTTTGATTCTAACCTTAGGTCTAACCCAATTAAAGAGAAGGACCTGATTTGAGCTAACCCATGCCCCATGTTTTATATAATGTCATTAGATCTAAATCATAATTCTAGATCCAATCAGCTTGATACTTAATTCTCAATTAAGTTTTGCATCAACATGATTAAGGTTTTAAAAATAATTTTTCATGTAAATTTTTTACATCAAGTCATAAAATCTTTTAGATCAAATCTAAATTTTTTATGATTTTAGATCAAAATAATTTTGACTAAACAAGATTAGATGTAACTAACTATCTTTGCAACTTGCATCACATACAACAACACCTAGGATTTCAAGATCTAGGATTTTACAAGAAAGTAAGTTTTTTCTTTTTACTTTCTTTTTCATGGGACCTCATAGTGGCACCCCTACATGCTATGAAGAGCACCCCATTGAATGGGAGGAGAGGGTCATGAAACCTTACTTGCTCCTATGACCGGACGGCCTGGTGATTATCCAATCCGAGTACTTTGCTACTCAGAACATCTAATCTAAATAAATAATAATTAGATCTAAAAATAAACTAATTTAGATCTAATCTAAATTATAAATAATCATATCTAATAATAAAAAATCAGATCTAAAGTCATATTAATTCATATCAAAACAACCTGACTCTGATACCAGTTGAATGAAATTTATGATCGTGCAGTACATGCAATTAAAAATTTTATACAGTGAAAATAATAGATTAAATAATTTAATATTAATCACATGTATAAGATCTAATCTTATACTACCAGATCAAGATCTTTGATATCAAAAATATATACTTTAGATCTGAAAATAAAAATCATATCGATCTCATCGATGCTGAAATTCTAGATCTAACTATTAGATCTACCATAGGAATCAAAATAAGTTAGAGATCGTTACCAAATAAATTTTGATCTTGATCTCCTCTGAACCAATGATTAGAGAGGGTGTTCTTTAGGTCACTCACAGCCACACGAAGTCATTTGAGCTCTATAAAAAAATTCACGTGAAGACTGGCACAGATCAGGAGCTCGAAGATGCTAGTCTGTGAACAACTTCGACAGCTGACCTCTTCATTCTTCTGCAAGCATCTTGGACACTCCAAAATGATAGGAGATCTGGAGGAGAAAAAGAGAAGGATGAGAAGAGGCTCTAAAAATAAAAAATTTATAAGAGAATTGACCATGGGACATCCAAGAGAGGGATCCTCATTTTATAAACTAGGAATTAGGACTTTCCAAGAAAGGATGCCATGAATCAATGCCAAAATCTCTTTTTAGCATCTCCAAAAATTCTATAAAAATTATTAAGATGTGGAGAAGAAATTTAGAATCTCACACACTAAATAATTCCTTAAAAAATTAGAAGAAAAATAATATAACTTTAATAATATACCATATATGAAAAATCTCTTTCCTAGTCTGCATCTTATCTCTAATTCGGATCGCATTCGAATTAGGCAAGAGATAATATTATGACTCATCAGCTATAGTCAACCACCCTTATTGGATCCTCTCTCATGATGCCAAAAATCACAACCCAAATCCAATTAAGCATAGAAAAATTGGCATGGATCCAGATGTGGCATAAAAGATAAAGATAGAGTCCTAGTCTGACTTGGACTTTTCATTTCTAATTCAATTCTAATCCAAATCAAATTTGGATTGAAACCACTGATAGAAATTATTGAAAATAGTATCCCAAAGCCAATCATCTGTCTGTTGATGGTTGTGCTCCTCTTTGTATTAGTATATGAATTATAAATAAATAAAAGTTATTTTGGTTTTTTTTCATCACAAATTATTTCATCTTCTAATGAACTCCTATGTTGCGGTGAAGTCCTTAGGACTATTTAGACTTGACAAAGGAGTATTTATCGTTTAGTTCTTAAACCTATTCGTGATCAAATGATACATTGTTACCAAGGACAACAATGTTTATCAAGCATAGATCGTTGTGTGCCATATGGGTTGGTTGTCCTCTTAACTAAGGAGTGTGGAGACACTGGTATGGCATACAGGAGATGTAAGGGACATCTGCACTGAACGTGACCGACTCCGGAGCTATTTCTGCTATCAAGATTTGTTTCGATGGGATATGGGTATAACTGTCCCTCCGACCTGAGACTGCCATGGTGACTTGCAAGTAACTCACTGCACTTAGGCACTGGACTACCTGAATTTCTAATTTAGTGATGGAAGGCTGCTGGGTGTAGTCAAGTACTTGACTTGTCGGTGCGTGTGTCAAGATGGGATTGACCACTCCAGTTCAGGAGCTGTGTATAGTCGTATTTCAATTTAGCAAAATTTTGGCCAGGGTAGTTCTAGTGAGGAGTCACAGGACTGTTTGAGTTGAGCACGATTTGGATGACCTGATCAGGGTTGACAGTTTAACCCTGAGTCATCCTAAACACAGTGGTCAAAAAGGATGAATTATATAATAACCATATTTATGTAGATTCTGAGTGTTGTGATTGCGACTATTCGACCTATCCTGATGTCAGGTACTATTGCTAGATGGTCACTTCGATTAGTATAGGAATTGATTCCTGTGCTACTGGCTTAGGTTCGAACCTACGGGGTCACACACATTAGAGGTTCCTATCTGATCTGATGGCTGATGAAGAGTCCTAATGCTCGTAGACTATGAGTCTTATATGTTTGGAACTCTGTGATCGAGAATCAGGATTCTCTGATCACGAGTCCCACACATTTTGGATACCGGGGCCAAGAGTCCCACTGGTTTGGGACTTTTTGATCAGGGTTTCATATCGATGGACTCTGATGCCCGATTGTCCATCAGATTTGGACTCAATATTTATGAGAGGTTTAATTAGTAATTTGATCACTAATTAACTCAATTTGATTGAGTAATTATTTTTGGATCAAGTCCAATTGAATTGGATTCAGTTGGGTTTGTCCCGATTAGGTTAAGTGTTGACCTAATCGCCAAGGTGGTTTGGTCTCTGATCTGATCAGAGGTTGGGCCTAGTCAATTTTTGATTTGATTAAAATTTTATTGAGCCTAATTAAGACTAATTGTGTTGAATTTAATTTAGTCTAACCTATTTTAAATTAGGTTGGCTCAATTAGGTTGAAACCACTTTAACCTTTTCTCCCTATGCCACCTCACTTATCTGCACCCATTTGAATTCACAAGAAACAACTTCTCATGAATTTTCTCCCACACAGAAGCCTTCCCACATCCTCTCTTATGCACCATTTATCTAGATAAAGTTTGGTTTGTTGGCCATTCAAATTCAAAGAATGTTTGAATTTGAATGGGCAACTAATCCATGCGCCACCCCTTTATTTTGTGCGCCACTTCTTCCACACGAGAAAAGGTTTCTCGTGAAAATTATCCATGCACAATGTAGCCCATGCCCCTCTCTACTCACATCATGAGTGGATAAACATGAGTTGGTTGGCATTTGAATTCAATTTGAATTCAAATGAGCAACCACTTATCTTTATCCTCTCACGCAGAGAAAACACTGCAAAGACGTGTTTTGCTCTTTTTTTAAAAGGAAGAGAAGATAAGGTGTGCGCTAATCTGATCCTAGAGAAAAGGGTGGCATGAGAAAGCTTTTCTGTGTGAGAAAAGAAAAGAAAAGGAGAGAAAAGAAAGAAACAAAGTGGGCACAAGTTTCTTCGGTGAGTACCCTAGGGTTTCAACCTAGGGTTCGGGAAGTGAGAAAGTGAGCTACGAGTGTCGTGAGCCCACCAAATTTTAGGAAGAGCTTCATCAACCTCTCAAGTGCATCTGTTGATGATCCAAAGCATCCAAGGAGTTGGCAGATCAAGATCGAAGGAGTTCGATCAACATCGACCGTCAAAAATGTTCTGCCACGAACTAGCATTTGTGAGGAGCCGATCAGATCGAGAGCTTCATGTGGATGATCTGCAGAGGCCAGACATACTATGTGGCTATATTATGATGATCAGACCCTTCCGACGGTGATCAGATTACGACGATCGACTACCCGCACAAAGGATAATGTGTTCTGAACACATAACAGTAAAATATTTACTGTAGAAGTTTGAATTTCAAATTTAAATACATGCTATATATATATCATATTTAGATCTTTATGTAGGGTTAATTTTTATTAATTAATTAGATTAATTAATAATTTTTACTGTAAAATTGTAATTTTAAAAAAGTTTTAAAATTATCATTTTACCCCTGCACCGTTTTTCACTTCAAATGGTATCAGAGCAGGTTCTAAAATATGATATATATTTGCATGCATAGATTAAGTTGTAATCTTAAATTTTAAATTTAAAATTTGAAATTTGAAATTTGAATTTTAAAATTTGTTCGAAATTCAAAATTCAAAAATTTGAAATTCAAAATTTGAATTTTGAATTTTAAATTTTAAAATTTGAAATTTAAAATTTAAAATTTTGAAATTTAAAATTTGAAATTTAAAATTTAAAATTTGTTTGAAATTTTAAATTTAAAATTCAAAATTTAAAATTCAAAATTTGAAATTCAAAAATTTGAAATTTGAAATTTAAAATTTGTTTGAAATTTAAAATTCAAAATTTAAAATTTAAAATTTGAAATTTAAATTTTAAAATTGGTATATTTAGATATACTTGATCCAAGTAGCAAGCAGTCTAATTGGGTTGGTTGCCATGGTCGTCCGGTCATAGGAGAAAAGTAGGGTTTAAAGGCCCTCTCCTTCGATTCGATGGGATTCTCCTATGGCGGTAGGGGTGCCGCTGTGATTATATCCCATGCAGACGAAGCAGTGAAAGGACTTAATTGTAAAGGTTCAATTATAAAATTTATCATGAATGTGTTAGATTAGATCTAAAGAAATATTCATGATTTATTTTGACTGAGTTATTTTCTGTTATGTAATTAGCAATAGGATTGTTGTTTATGAAATGTGCTGATCCGTTTGTGAAATGAGTCAACACATTTGGTGAACAGAAAATAAAATCTTTCAAATTTAAAAATTATTTTCTTAATGCCAAATCTTGACCTATCAGTCCAAATACTTAATTAAAAGAATTAAGTGTTGTCTAGTTGGTTTAAAATTGTGAATTAAGACCTAAGACAATTGCATAAACTTGTGGGTCAATGGGTTAGATGGATTAGGTCTATAATTGGGTTAGACCTAAGGTTAGCTTAAAGAAATGGACTAAATTAGAGTAATTGATCAAATCTAATCAAAAGTTGAATTAGATTAGGTCAAGGACACTCTAGACTCAACTCCAATAGTTGTAGTTGAATGGGTCCATATCTTTAACTAGACCAAGATGGACTTAATTCATGGCTACCCGATGGAACCCTATTTACTAAGTTGATCAAATTAAAACTAATGAACCGATTGGTATCTAAGGTAAGTTCGGCAGTCTGACCAGTGATTTTTAAGTGGGAGCTACTCGCATTGATTCGATCTCTGACGAGTTAATGGCTTACCCCACCACTGATCTCACTTACCTGGCCAACCTGGTGAGTTAGGTTTTGATTAGATCACTTGGTGATTAGGGCTCACCCATGTCATTAGGTAAATCAATGTGACTGATTTAGGTGCTCCTAATACCGGCTTTAATTAAATCTTTTTTAATCTGACTTGGTGAAGTCAGTGGGAGGATTGAAATTGGCTGGTTAATTCTTCTCTTCTATCCTTTAATAAAATCTTCAAAAATTATTAGGTCCCTAAAAATGATTAAGTTATAGTGATAACTAGTCATAGCCTCCCATTAAGTGAGTGATAATGAGTCCATTAGTTTAATAATCACTGGAGGCCCAAAGGCCTGGTGCTTATTGACTAATGGAATTATCATTCATAATATGATCATTTGGTTGAGTCTTTCTGATGGTGGTCAGGTTGGCCGGCCAAAGTCAGGCCTGATCATTTATTGGTCAGATTCATCAAATTAAGTCATGTTAATGGTTGGACCTAACCAGATCTTTTCAGTGGAGGCCAAAGCCTACTGATTAGGTTCTAGGGAAAAATTAATTACTAGAAGTTGTTTAGAGAAACAACTGGTTATGAACCTACCCATAGATGCACATGGGTTGACCAACCAAAGTTGGGCTCGTGTGTAGTCTGTGTGGATTCTAGTACCCACTAGGGAATTAAAGTAATTTCTCAAATTGGAGGTTGAGGCTACCAGTTCGTAAAAATACTGGAAGAAACTTTAGACTAAAGTCCAAGTCTTTAGTATTAATAATTTATATACTAATAAAGGTCTGGTTTTTCTTTATGCAACTATGGCCACTATCCTGTCGCTCCGGTCATTATTAGATAGTGACAAGCTCATGGGACCAAATTTCGATAGCTGGTATCAAAAATTAAAAATCATCCTTGAGCATGAGTGGATCCTTTATGTAGTAACGAATCCGGCACCTAAGGAGCCAGCCCCGAATGCTAGAGGGACGATCTGAGACACTTAGCAGAAGTGGCTCAATGATCGCACCACCATTCGGTGCATAATGCTGGCGGCAATGAATGATGAGTTCAGCCATAGGTTCGAGAATGCCCAGCCACAAGAGATGCTTCAAATGTTGAATGACTCCTTTGGCACGCCTGACGATATTGAAAGGTGCAAAACTAGTTGTGCCATTTTCAATACTCGGATGAGGGATGGGGCCTTAGTCACCGATCATGTGCTATACATGATTGAAATGATTGAGCACCTAAGTAAACTGGGCTTTCCCTTGCACGAGCAGCTTGGTAAGGATGCGATCCTTAATTCTTTGCCCAAGTCCTTCCTCCCCTTCCTTACTCATTTTCAGATGACAAAGCCTGCAGTGAACTACCACAGCTTGTTGGGGTTGCTGCAGAACTTTGAGAAGGATCACCGGCTCCATAAGGAGTCGGTGAATTTTGTGAGAGGGTCTTCTTCTGATCATCGATCCTTTGAGAAAGGGAAGAAGAACAAGAACAAGAAGAACAAGAAGGTACAGCCGCATGCTGGAATGTCTGCACAGGGTCAGACCAAGAAGCACAAGCCCGATCAGAGCCAGGTGGAGTGCTTCTTTTGCAAGAAGCAGGGACACTGGAAGAGGAACTGTCCTCTATACATTGCCTCCCTAGATCCGAACAAGCTGAAGAAGAAGCAAGGTAATTATATGATAACACCTTGTAACTTTTCCATTTGTGATACTACTGCCTGGGTATTGGATACCGGAAGCCCTTATCATATTTGCAATTTGATGCAGGGTCTGCAGGACAGTAGGAGATTTGATGAAGGCAATAGATTCCTGAATGTTGGAGATGGAAGCAAAGTTCCAGTTCTAGCATTAGGAATCATGAACCTTGTAATCAATTCTCAAAATATAATTCTGAGTGAATGTCACTATTGTCCAAGCTTTTTATTAAATATTATTTCTGTAGGCCTTTTGGCCATGAATGGTTATCAATTTTTAATAAAAAGAAATGTTTGCAATATCATTTTGAATGGTGTTACAATATTTGTTGGACAACTAAATAATAGAATTTACTTACTATCACAGCCTTTAATGTGGTTCAAACCTCCGATAAACATCTTAGAATAGATAATGTGTCAGAAGTCTACCTTTGGCACTGTAGGCTAGGTCATATCAATAAGAACTGGATAAACAGGTTGGCTCAAGAAGGAATTTTTGAAGTTGGTGATTTTGAATCACTTTCAACTTGTGAGTCCTGTCTTCTTGGGAAGATGACCAAGTCACCTTTTACTGGAAAAAGTGAGCGAGCCAGTGAACTTTTGGGTCTGGTACATTCTGATGTATGTATATCCATGAGCTCAAGTGCAAGAGGTGGATATTTCTACTTCATAACCTTCACAGACGATCTATCGAAGTATGGGTATGTCTACTTAATAAAGTATAAATCAGAGTCATTTGAAATGTTCAAACTATTCCAAAATGAGGTAGAAAAATAAACTGGGAAGTGTATTAAAACTCTTCGATCTGATCGAGGAGGTGAATATCTTTCCAATGAGTTTCTGACATATCTTGGGGAGAATAGAATTCTCTCTCAGTGGACTCCTTCTGAAACACCACAGCATAATGGTGTGTCTGAAAGGAGGAATCGGACCTTGTTGGACATGGTTTGATCCATGATGGAGTTTGCTGGTCTGCCGATCTCCCTCTGGAGATATGCACTCGAATCGGCTTGTTACCTTCTAAATAGGATTTCGAGTAAGTCTGTAACCAAAATGCCATATGAGATATGGATAGGACGTAAGCCAGTACTCTCATACCTTAGGGTTTGGGGGTGTCTAGTTTATGTTAAACGTTTAATTACGGACAAGCTTGGATCTAGGTCTGACAAGTGTTATTTCATAGGGTACTCAAAAGAGACCAAAAGGTATTATTTCTACCTAGCTGATGAGCAAAAGGTGTTTGTCAGTCTCAAGATAATTTTTTTGGAAAAGGAGTTCCTTGGTGAAGGGACTGTTGCCTCTAAGGTCGAACTTGAGAAAGTTCGGCATGTGGAAAAACTGACACAAGTTGTTGAACCTGAATCAGATTTGGTTAGATCAAATCCGGAGCCCATTGTTCATGCACCCTTAAGGCGGTCTGGTAGAGTACCACATCAATCGGACAGATACTATGATTTTTTGGTTCGGAACGGTGATCCTGTCGAACTTGATGAAAACGATGAGGATCTGATCACCTACATGGATGCAATGCAGAGACGTAACTCTGAGAAATGGCTAGAGGTCATGAAATCCGAAATGGAGTCCATGAAGGTCAATGATGTGTGGACACTGGTTGACCCACCTGAAGGAGTAAAACTCATAGGGTATAAGTGGGTCTTCAAGAGGAAGAGGGGTGCAGACGGAAAGGTGGAGACCTATAAAGCCCGTCTGATTGCCATAGGATATTGTCAATGTTATGGTATAGACTATGACGAGATATTTTTTCCTATGGCAATGCTCAAATTCATTCGGATTATGCTTGCGATAGCTGTCCATCTGGACTATGAAATCTGGCAGATGGATGTGAAAATAGCTTTCCTAAATGGAGAGCTGGATGAAGAGGTGTATATAATACAACCTGAAGGGTTCACATCCACAGATGAGTCTAAGGTGTGCAGGCTATAGAAGTCCATTTATGGACTTAAGCAGGCATCCCGAAGTTGGAACATACGTTTTGATAAGACAATCAAGACGTATGGCTTCGTTAAGAATGGAGAAGAACCCTGTATTTATAAGTGGGCTAATGGTCTAGTAGTGGTATTTCTTGTATTGTATGTGGATGACATTCTCTTAATCGGAAATGATGTCCCTACATTACAGGGAATAAAGATTTGGCTGTCGTCACAGTTCTCCATGAAGGATCTGAGAGAAGCTTCCTACATCCTAGGGATGAGGATCTATAGAGATAGATCTAAAAGGTTGCTTGGCTTATCTCAGTCCACGTACATTGATACTATGCTGAAGAGGTTCAGCATGGAGAATTTTAAGAAAAGCTATCTACCGATAGGCCATGGAATTTCTCTCTCAAAAAGAGATTGTCCGACAACACCTCAAGAGAGAGAGCGTATGGGTAGAATTCCATATGCTTCGGCAGTGGGATCTATCATGTACGCCATGACATGTACACGATCAGATGTGACATACTCACTAGAGGTAATGAGTAGATATCAATCTGATCCAGGGGAGAATCACTGGAAGGTTGTTAAAACTATCCTGAAGTATTTGAGAAATACTAAGGACCAGTGCTTGTTTATGGTGAATCGAACTTGAGACTTATAGGGTTTACAGACTCTAGTTTCCAGTCTGATCACGATGACAGCAAGAGTATGTCGGGATTTATTTTTATCCTTAATGGTGGGGCTGTCTGCTGGAAGAGTTTCAAGCAGCACACAGTGGCTAATTCAGTTTGTGAGGTAGAGTATGTCGCTGCAACAGATGCTGCCAAAGAAGCGGTATGGCTGAGGCCATTGCTCAGGCGAAGAACCGAGCAATGGCTTCGGAGCTTTCGGTTCTTTCGCCTGAGCAATGGCTTCAGAGCTGTCACAGTAGAGCAGAACTGAACCAACAAAGAAGCACACCAGCGGACGAAGCATATTCTGCGCCGTTACCATCTCATCCAAGAAATCATGGATCGAGGTGACGTCGACCTTCAAAAGATCGATGGAAAGGAAAACCTGACCGACCCATTCACTAAAGCCATTACGGTGAAGGAGTTCGACGACTTCAAGTCGAAGATGGATATTAGATACTGCACCGATTGGCTTTAGGCCAAGTGGGAGATTGTTGGGAATAGTGTCCCAAAGTAAATCATCATCCTGTTGACGGTTGTGCTCCTCTTTATATTAGTATATGAAATATAGATAAATAAAAGTTATTTTGATATTTTTTCATCACAAATTGTTTCATCTTCTAATAAACTCCTATGTTGTGATGAAGTCCTTAGGACTATTTAGACTTGACAAAGGAGGATTTGTCGTTTAGTCCTTAAACCTGTTCACAACCAAATGATACGTTGTTACCAAGGACAACAATGTTTATCAAGCATAGGTCATTGTGTGCCATATGGGTTGGTTGTCCTCTTAACCAAAAAGTGTGGAGACACTGGTATGGCATACAGGTGAGATGTAAGGGTACATCTGCACTGAATGTGACCGACTCCGGAGCTATTTCTGCTGTCAAGATTTGCTCCGATGGGATATGGGTATAACTGTCCCTCTGACCTGAGACCGTCACAGTGACTTGCAAGCAACTCACTGCACTTAGGCACTGGACTACCTGAATTTCTAATTCAGTGACGAAAGGCTGCTGGGTGTAGTCAAGTACTTGACTTGTCGGTGCATGTGTCAAGATGGGATTGACAACTCTAGTTTAGGAGCTATGTATAGTCGTGTTTCAATTTAGCAAAACCTTGGCCAGGGTAGTCCTAGTGAGGAGTCACAGGACTGTTTGAGTTGAGCACGATTCGGATGATCTGATCAGGGTTGATAGTTTAACCCTGAGTCGTCCTAAACACAAGGGTCAAAAGGGATGAATTATACAGTAACCATATTCACGTAGGTTCTGAGTATTGCGATTGTGACTATTCGACCTATCCGGATATCGGGTACCATTGCTAGATGGTCACTTCGATTAGTACAGGAATTGGTTCCTGTGCTACTGACTTAGGCTCGAACCTGCGGGGTCACACACATTAGAGGTTCCTATCTGATCTGATGGCTGATGAAGAGTTTTAATGCTCGTGGACTATGAGTCCTATGTATTTGGGACTCTGTGATCGAGAATCAGGATTCTCTGATCACAAGTCCCACACATTTTGGGTACCGGGGTCAAGAGTCCCACTGGTTTGGGACTTTTTGATCAGGGTTTCATATCGATGGACTCTGATGCCCGATTGCCCATCAGATTTGGACTCAATATTTATGAGAAATTTAATTAGTGATTTGATCATTAATTAACTCAATTTGATTGAGTAATTATTTTTGGATCAAGTCCAATTGAATTGAATTCAGTTGGGTTTGACCTGATTAGGTTAAGTGTTGACCTAATCGCCAAGGTGGTTTGGTTCCTGATCTAATCAGGGGTTGGGCTTAGTCAATTTTTGATTTGATTAAGATTTTATTGAGCTTAATTAAGCTTAATTATGTTGGATTTAATTTAGTCTAACCTATTTTAAATTAGGTTGGCTCAATTAGGTTGAAACCACTTTAACCTTTTCTCCCTGTGCCACCTCACTTATCTGCATCCATTTGAATTTATGAGAAACAACTTCTCATGAATTTTCTCCCACGTAGAAGCCTTCCCATGCCCTCTCTTGTGTGACATTTATCTGGATAAAGTTTGGTTTGTTGGCCATTCAAATTCAAAGAATGTTTGAATTTGAATGGGCAACTAATCCATGCGCCACCCCTTTATTTTGTGCGCCACTTCCTCCACACGAGAAAAGGTTTCTCATGAAAATTATCCATGCACAATGTAGCCCACGCCCCTCTCTTCTCATGCCATGAGTGGATAAACATGAGTTGGTTGGCATTTGAATTCAAATTCAATTTGAATTCAAATGAGCAACCACTTATCTTTATCCTCTCACACGGAGAAAACGCTGCAAAGACGAGTTTTGCTCTTTTTTTAAAAGGAAGAGAAGATAGGGCATGTGCTAATCTGATCCTAGAGAGAAGGGTGGTGTGAGAAAGCTTTTTTGCATGAGAAAAGAAAAGAAAAGGAGAGAAAAGAAAGAAGCAGAGTGGGTGCAAGTTTCTTCAGTGAGTACCCTAGGGTTTCTGCCTAGGGTTAAAAAAGTGAGAAAGTGAGCTACGAGTGTCATGAGCCCACCAAATTTCAGGGAGAGCTTCATCAACCTCTCAAGTGCATCTACTGATGATCCAGAGCATCTGAAGAGTCAGCAGATCAAGATCAAAGGAGTTCGATTAACATCGGCCGTCAAAAGGGTTCTGCCATGAACTAGCATTCGTGAAGAGCTGATCAGACCGAAAGCTTCGTGTGGATGATCCACAGAAGTCAAACATACTGTGTGGCTATATTACGATGATCAGACCCTTCCGATGGTGATCAGATTGCGACGATCGACTACCCACACAAAGGTAATGTGTTCTGAACACATAACAGTAAAATATTTACTGTAGAAGTTTGAATTTTAAATTTAAATATATGCTATATATATATATATATCATATTTAAATCCTTGTATAGGATTAATTTATATTAATTAATTAAATTAATTAATAATTTTCACTGTAAAATTATAATTTTGAAAAAGTTTTAAAATTATCATTTTACCCCAGCACCATTTTTCACTTCAGAAATGAATCTAATCCAATTAATACTTTAAATATTTTATCAAATTTCTAACCTAATTAGAAATTAGCTGAGTCCAAACTCTGATCGAATTCAGGATCAAATTTTTTTTGTAATCTGATTTGATCATATCAATCCCAATCTAAATCGAACTGAATCTAATTCAATTAGACTTATTCTAAAGCTCTTTACTCAATCAAATTTTATCAATTAGTAATCTAATTACTAATTAATACTCCATAAATGGTAGAGTCTCAGTCCTAGTGAGACTCTCCCACAGAGTCCTAGTCCAAGTAGGACTCTTTACCAAAGTCATAATCCAATTGGACTCTTCAGCATCAAATCTGACCAAATCTTCTAATGCGTGTGACCCCATAGGTTCGAACCTAAATCGATAGCATAGTAACAACTTTCTATACCAATCAATGTAACCATCTAGCAATGATGATCTGACGATCGGATGGGTCAAAGTATTGCAAAGCAACCTTCTAGAACCTACTGGCGTTTGGTTATCGTATAATTCATCCCTTCGATCCAAATGCTCAAGGTGATTTAGGGTTTAATTGTCAATCCTAATTAAGTCGACCACATTACATTTCAACCTTTCAAATCCTTCTTATGGATTACTCTGACCATGGTTTTGCTAAATTGAAATACACTGATGCATATCTCCTACCAATTCAGAGGGATCAATTCCATCTCGACTCATACACCGACTCGATAAGTACTTGACTGCACCTAGTATCCTTCTGTCACTAAGTTAGAAACATAGGTAGTCTGATATTAAAGTATAGTGAGTTACTTATAAGTCACCGTGGTGGTCTCAGATCAAAGGGACACTTATACCCATACCCTTCGCAAGCTACTCTTGAGAGCAGAGTGCTCAGCACATGGTCACATTTGATGTGAATGTACTCCTACATTCCATCTGCAAGCAATAACAATATCTTCACACTCCTTGGTTAAGAGAACAACCAATTCATATGGCACACAATGACCTATACTTAATATTGCTATCGTCCTAGTAATAGCGTATCATTTGGTTACGAACAATTTTAAGGACTTAACGATAAATTTTTCTTTGTCGATTAATATATATAGTCCTAAGGACTTCATTACAACACAAGAGTTTAAAGATGGTCAATTTGTAATGAAAATACTAAATAACTTTTATTAATAAAAATTCATATACAGTTTACAAGATGAGCACAATCGTCTAACGATTGGCTTTGGGATATATTTTCTAATAAAAAGATGGTTGTCTAAGGAATTCTCCATGAAAGACCTATAGGAAGCATCCTATATTCCCAAAATAAAGGTCTATAGGGATAGACCTAAGCAGATGCTTGGCCTGTCACAAAAGTTATATATAGAAAAGGTGCTGAAGAGGTTCAGCATGAAAAACTTCAAGAGAGGTCTCTTACCTCTTAGGCATGGTATTAGTCTCTCCAAGATGATGTGTCCGACCACATCTGAGGAGGTGCAGCATATAAGTAGGATTCCTTATGATTCGATGATAGGAAACCTCATGAACATCATGCTATGTACTCGACCTGATATTGCCCTTGTCGTGAGTGCCACAAACAGGTATCAGTTGAATCCAGATGAGAAACTCTGGATAGCTGTGAAGAACATCCTTAAGTACTTAAGAAGGACTAAGGATTTGTTCTTGATCTTTGGAGGTGATTTTGAGTTACGAGTTGAGAGCTATACTGACTCAAACTTCATGTCTGATCATGATGATAGAAAGTCTATATTAGGGTACGTGTTCATTTGCAATGGTGGCATAATTAGCTGAAAGAGTTCCAAACAACCCATCATAGCAGATTCAACCATGGAGGCTAAGTATATCGCTGCTTCAGATGCTGCAAAGGAAGGCTTCTGGTTCAAAACGTTAATTATAGAACTTGAGGTTATGACATCGGATGCCATACTATTGTACTGCGACAACAATGGAGCTATAGCACTTGCTAAGGAGCTGAGGTCTCATCAAAAATTTAAGCACATCGAGCGGCACTTTCATATCATATGCGACTACCTCGAAAAGAAATATGTTGAGGTGCGAAGAGTAGACTCCACGGACAATATGGCAGACCTACTGACTAAGCAATTGAGCCAACCAAAAATAAAAGTCCACCTTGAGAAGATGGGATTTAGATTTGTAGCCATTTGACTTTAGTCCAAGTGAGAGATTGTTAGATGTATATCTTAGAAGCCAATATAACTGACACATTATAATAATTTTAGGATATAATTTTATACTTAATATATTGATATGATCAATAAAAGAGTAATTTCTTTTTCATTCAAGTGTGATGTGTCTTTGAATCATCCATAAAATTAGTTTCGATATATATTCTCAAAGTATTAAGAATTAGAGATATGTATTTAATTTTTAAATACTCCCGATCGTGGGATTATCATGAGAATGATAATAGATCCAGATAGACTGGCACATAAGTCACTTCCTTCGAGATAGATGAGTCTCTGATCTACTGTGTAGAGACACGGGGTGACGAGTGCAAGTGATTGCTAGAAAACAACTAGTACTGAGCATGACCATATGAGAGATCACTTAGATTTTTATTCAATCATTAGTGATTGTCTCGATGTTGTAGTTGTATGACTGATCTTTTGACTTGAGATGGTACTACTACTCGTAGTGAGGCTATTGAAGTTTGACTGACACATAAACATGAGTCTCAATGAGTCCTTATAGTAGATGTTGGTGACAGTTGGTCTACTATAGGAGTAGGGTGCGCATCAAGACAGGATCTATCGACCTTGATAGAGAGTAGTCCTATGAGATTTGAAAGGTTAAGTCCAAGAATCTATGACCATAGTAGCATGATTGATGGAAAGGAGTTTTCATAGAAGTCACAATAGACTTGAGCTAATCGAATTTGTCATATGACTGATGTTGAGGTTTGACGATTTATCCATAACCTACAATTTAGTCGGGACTCATGATAGAGGAACTGAATCATACGTTAACTACACCTAGAGGTTCATTTCAATTCTACTGGGTTGTCACTACATACTACTAGGTGTCACTGATAGATTGGAGAGCTCACTATGATCATTTTGGATTGACAATCCTTGCTGAGTTAGAGTAGAATTATTCTGATCCATTGAAAAGAATTTCAATGATACAATAATAGAGATCATTGTATATCTCACTATCAGATAGAATTGAACTTATAAGATCACACAATAAAAAGATTAGGCCTAGAATAACTAATTGAGCTTATGAAGTGTTAATTGAATTTAGAGAAATCCATTGGGTTCATGATAACCTTGCTAGCACATGGTTGGACCCAATTTCTCTTTTCGTTGAGATTACTTATTTGATAAGATAATTTTAATTTAATTATTTGCTAATAACCTACATGAATTAGATTTATGAGACTTCAATTGTTAGGTGTCTAAGGTTATGAATTATATTAATTAAGGGTGCAAGTCTCTAATTAATTTTCTTAATAGTTATTTTTGGGTGCCACTTTGATTTGATCAAGTTGGACGTGTCCATTGATTAGAGAGCTTTTAGTTCTCTTATAGGATATCTCTTGGGTGTATTTTGGGATGTCTAATTATGGATCCAAGGGCCCTAATTGTTAGCACCTAAAGGGTCTCCTAAAGTAAGTTGGATAACTTAAGTTAATAGAAAATCCAATGCAAGTAGGACTTATATTATATGATTGAATAGGATTCAATCCTTGTGCCTATTTAAAGGGACCTCCCCTAAGGTCCCTAGAACATCCAAACTAGTAGCCCCTCGCACCCAAAGGCTCTCCCCACACCCTCTCTTCTCTCTCTTTCTCTTTTCTTGGGTGTTCTACATGCCCCATCCCTTGGGATGCGAGTCTCAAGGAGTTCCATGCTCAAGGTGTTAGGCATCTCATAATTTGCTGGTTGATGACATTTTATAGTAGCACAAAGTAAGAAAAAACTTGAGAGAAGAAGAGAAGAAGAAGATCAAAGAAAAAGATCAAGCGTTGATCGCGATCCAGGCTTCATTCAGATTCAGCAGGCTGAATTTTGGAAGAACCAAAATTTGAATTATAGAGGACTGTTTCAGGTTGATCTCAAGTGGATACTCATAGAGGTCAGATGCTTATGTGGCTAAGAAAAAATATCTTCTCTTTCAGATCCAGATTCAAAGAAAAAGATTGCGAAACAGGTATGTAATTTGATCACAATCTGAATTTCAGCATATATGAATTTCAATATATAAGATAGATCCATGTGATTTTATATTTTCATACATGCATAATTCAGATTAAAATTATTTTAATCTTATTCTCTGCTACAGTATTTAGAAAATAAAATTTTTAAAATATATTTGCATGCACAAACCCCAAATTCCAACATATGGAACCCTATTCAAAAAGTGAATGGTAGTTAACAAAGCATGTCTCCAAAGATGTAAGGATAGATCAATAAAGCTCATCATGGATTTGACCATATCTAGTAGGATTCTGTTCCTCCTTTTAGATACCCCATTGAGCTAAGATATTTTGAAAGGCGTCTATTGAGAGACTATGCCGTTGTCCTTAAGATATCCTAGAAATTTCTGACTAAGATATTCACCTCCTCGATTAGATCGAAGAACCTTATTGGGTTTGTCTGTTTATTTTTCAACTTCATATCTAAATTTCTTAAACCTTTCAAAGGTCTCAGACTTGTATTTTATTAGATACACATATCTATATCGAGACAGAATATCGGTAAAGATAATGAAGTAGGTACAACTACCCCTAGTCTGCACATCAAATGGCCCACACACATCAGTGTGTATCAGGACAAGTAACTCAATGGTCCTTTCCTCATGTCCAACAAAGGGTAACTTGATCATTTTTTCTTAAAGGTAAGATTCACAAGCTGGATACGACTCTGGGTTAAGAGAGCCAAGGATCTCATCCTTTTTCATTCTATTTATCCTGTCCTCTCCAATATGGCCTAGTCTATGGTGCCACAAGTACTTCTGGTTAATTTCATCTCTGGATCTCTTTTGACCTACGACACTCATTATTTGCTCGTTTAGATTCATATTCGTATCAACATGCAAGTGATATAGACTATCAATTAAAAGGCCTAATGCAACTAATTTATTTCATAAATAAATAAAATAAAAGTCTTTATTGAAACTAATTTCAAAATCTTCCTGTGCTAGTACAGACACTGAAATCAAATTCCGACTAGCTACAGGAACATAATAACAGTCCTTTAAATCTAATCTAATACTAAATGATAATCGAAGAGAATAAGTGCCAACAGTCTCTGTAGCAATTTTTGCTCCATTATCGATCCGAAGGATCATGTCATCTTTCCTCAACCTCCTACTTTCTATCAGACCCTGCATTGAGGTATATATATGAGCACTTGAGCCAGAGTCTAATACCTAACTAGAATTAGAAGAAACCGTAAGGTTAGATTTAATTATAAACATATCTTCGAAAGATTTATCATCTTTTTTGATCTTTAGGCTCTCTAGGTATTTTGGACAGTTCCTCCTCCAGTGGCCTTCAGCATGATAGTAAAAATATTTTTTCTTTGCTTTAGCCTTCTTAGGAACTTTCTTCTTTGGCCTGCTCTCATTTCTCTGCTTCTTAGCGGATTTTGCCTTCTTCTTTCCAGTAGACTTAGTTTTGGAAGAAGTTTGCTCCATACGGAGAACAGTGCCCCTTGAATTTTTCATGGTTCTCTCCATAGTGACCAACATGTTGACTAGTTCCGATATAGTACAATCGAGCTAGTTCATATAAAAATTTACAATAAATTGACTATATAAACTCGTAAGAGATTGAAGGATCAGATCCATCTATAATTTCTTTTGTATTTCAAGCTCGAGCTTCCCAAGCTCCTCAATATCCTTGATCATTGTCATACAGTGCTCATGGAGAGACTGCCCTTCACACATCTTCAGATTGGAGAGTATTTTGGATACCTCAAAGCGTGCTATACGGCTCTGCTCACCATATAACTCTTGCAAGTGAGTGATCATAGCCCTAGCAGTAGGCACATGCTCATGCTGGCTTTGCAACTTGTTTAACATAGATGCTAGCACATAACATTTAATCCAACTGTCTTCATCTATCTATTTCTCAAAAGTAATTTTTTGCTCAGCAGTAGGATGGTTTGGTAACACTATGGGTTTCTGATTGAATATATGACATAGTTTTTCAGAGATCAGGATAATTCTGAGGTTTCTAAGCCAGTCTTTGTAATTTGTGTCGGTCAAATGATTAGTTTCAAGGATGTGGGCTAGAAGGTTTGAGGCTGACATTATTTAACTGTGAGAGTAGAGATTCAAGTTAGATTTTTGTACTTAATTATTGTATTTACTTCTAGAGACTTTAAGATGCAAACAATGACTCCCACTAATTTATCAGATCCCTCCACTCCCTGGAGAAGAAATGAAAACCTTAATACGATAAAAGATTCCTAGTGGATGTTGTGGTCCCACTGATGCCATACACCTCACCTAACAGTTATTGATAACATGTACACTGATGCATAGGCAACTCTTTGTCCAAATGCTTCTCTAAGTATATTGCGGTGATTTAATCTCTAAGTCATGTGGGCTCACCTAACAGTTATTGTCCATATTCTTTTGTTAAGCCCGACCCACCATTCACAAGCAGATGCAAGGCCGTCATTGGATCCCTCACCTAACAGTTATTGGGCCCAACCCCAACCTTACCCTGAAGCAACTCTTTGCTAATAGAGTGGTTGCGTGTTCCCGATGCAACTGAACCACTGTGATCAGCTAAGAACAATCAATGCCAGTAGCACATCCGAACATCTACAATGATGGAAGACTTATGGACTTAATATTTATGAGGAGGCTTAGATTTAGGTCTCATCTAATCAGTCATTATATGATCGATCTAATTGGCATGGACTAAACCAAACCGTTAAGCAATTCAATTTAAGATCCAATCTTCCAAATTGGCCAGATAAGTCAAGATCGATGGGGGTCCCCCCGTTGCTTTCCTTAGATACTAATAAATTGACCTGATAAGTGAACAGAATTAATTAAATAATCATGTCTCAATTACTTATCTTTGAGACCAATAGGTCAATTGGTCCAAACAGGTTAGCTCAAGCGAATCAGGCTGAAACCATCAAGCCAAATTAGGTCCTTAAGTTAATTGATTCTGTATATGAGACTCAATTAATTTGATCAACAATAATTGTATGATCATTTAACTTAATTGATCTAAGCCTAATCAATACTTGACTCAGTTTGATCAATTATTCAATTAAATTAGACCCATATGACTTAAATCAAAAATCTTAGATGCAATCCTATTATATGATCTAATTTATGATTTTTTCATAACCAAAACCCTCATGCACAAACATAAATTTCAGATTCTAAAATCAAATTTCAGATCTAAATTCTTGGCATGAAAGTAAATTTTAAATTATAAAAATAATTTTTAAATTTAACGTACAAACATATATCACATATATGCATATAAAATTTAGATCTAAATAAAATTAAGATCTACTACATGATATCTATCATATATCTCATATACTTTCATGGATCATATCAAAATTAATCTTATGATCTAAATATACAATCATATATCTCATATATGAATTATAAATCAGGTCATATAAAATTTTAGATTCATGCATCCATCTATATATCATATGAATATAAACTAGAAATAATTCTAGATCAGAATTCAGATCTATGCATGCTTTGACATATCAACTATATGTTTTAAAATCAAATTCAAAATAAAATATTAGATTCAAAGATTCATCTATACATCTCATATATCAAGAAATATTCAGATTTTGAAATCCTTTATAAAATATGTATGATAATTTCAACAATATGAAATCTGTGGCTTTAATTCCACTATTAGAATTCGAGGTTTGGGGATGCAAGTATGTTTTAAAACTTTATATTCTAAATATTATAGTAGAATATAAGATTAAAATACTTTTAATCTGAATCATGCATGCATAAAAATATAAAGCCATAAGAATCTAGTTCATGTGCTGAAATTGATATATGCTAAAATTCAAATTGTGATCAAATCGTATACCTATTTCATAATTTTTTTCTTCGAATCTGGATCTGGAAGAGAAAAAAAATTTTCTATCTGTACAAGTGTTTAATCTCTATGGGTATCCACTCAGGATCAGTCTGAAATAGCTCTCTTCAAATTGAATTTTTTTCTCTAAAAAAATTCAGCCTGCTAAATCTGAATGAAGCTTGGATTGCAATCAACACTTAATCTCTTTCTTTGATCTTCTTCTTCTCTTCTTCTCTTGCCTTTCTCTCTTGCTTTGTGCTGCTACCAAGCTCTAAAAACTACCAAACAATGGACACCCAACAGCCCTTGGGCATGATGAAGAGAGGACGCCCCAAGTGGTGGGACGTGTGGACATCCAAGGGAAGAGGAGAAGGGAGAGGAAGAGAGGGCATGGGGGGACCTTTGAGGCATGGAAGGCTACTGGTTTGGATGCTCTAGGGACTTTAGGAGAGGTTCCTTTAAATAGGCATGAGAATTGAATCCTATTCAATCTCATAATATAAGTCCTACTTGTATTAGATTTTCTAATAACTTAAGTTATTTAACTTACATTAGAAATTCTATTAGGTTTCAACTCTTGGAGCCCTTGCATCCAATTAAACATATCCTTTTTTGTACCTAAGGGATGCTTCATATCAGATTAAAAGGTCCTCTAATCATAGGACACGCCCAACTTGATCCAATCAAGGTGGCGCCCCATAATAACTACCAAAAAAATTAATAAGGGACTTGCACCCTTAATTCATATGATCTAAAATCTTAGACACCCAATAATTGAAGTTAAATAAATCTTATTCATATAGATTATTAGCAGGTAATTAAGTTTGAATGATCTTATCAAATAAGAAATCTAAATAGAAAGAGAAATTGGGTCCAACCATGTGCTAGCAAGGTTACCTTGAATCCAATTGGATTTCTCTAAATATAATTGACACTTCATAAGCTTAATTGCTAATTTCAGACCTAATCCTTTTGTTATGTGACTCCATAGATTCAATTCTATCTGGTAGTGAGATATACAATAATCTTTATCAAAGTATCATTGAAACTCTTTTCAATGGGTCAAAATAATTTCACTCTAACTCATCAAGGATTGTCGATCTAAAACAATCCTAGTAAGCTCTCACAATCCACTAGTGACACCTAGCAGTATATAGTGACAATCAAGTAGAACTAAAATAAACTTCTAGGTGTAGTTAACATGTAATTTAGTCTCTCTATCATGAGTCCTAATTTGATGGTAGATCATGGATAAATCATGGAACCTCAACATCAGTCATATGATAGATTCGATTAGCTCAAGTCCAAATATGATTCCTATAAAAAATTTTTTCATCAATCATACTACTATGGCCATAGATTCTTAGACTTAGCCTTTCAAATCCCATAGGACTACTCCTCTCTAGCAACGTTGATAGATTTTATCTTGATGTACATCCTACTCCTACAGTGGATCAACTGTCGCCAACATCCACTATAAGAGCTCATTGAGACCTATTGTGATGACCCAAGCCAAAAAAAAAATAGGAAGGGAAAAATAGGGGGGAAGCTCCCCAAGGGAGTCTTCTTCCTCCTCTTACCGACTCCCAATCAGAGTCAGAAAGAGCCCCCTTTGGCTCTATTTAAGGAGGAGAACCCTTCTCTCTCCCTCTCACCAAAGATCTGATACCCAGTCGGCAGTAATCGTCGGAAAAAACCACCGTGGAGACCCATCCCTGTGCCGTCCTTCTTGCTCATCGGAAAAGCCTCACCGACATCAGAGGTAAGTCTCCTCTCCTTCCTCTCTCTCCTCCTTTCTTCTCGTATCGGTGTGCATGCTTTTCGATGACCGAAGTCGTCGGATTTCTTTAAGAAAAAGGGGGGGTTTCCGATTCTGTTGGGTGTTTGGAAGTCGGTGGCCACCGTCGATCACCGGCTTGGCCCTCTTACCGCTGGATCACCCCCTCCTGCTGATGGTCGCCCTATGTCGGCTGCGCCGTTGGTCGGAACTCCAATGAAGGGATTTGAGATCCCCTGTTTCGACCCAAAGCAACCCACGGGAAGAAGAAGAAAGAAAAAAAGAAAAAGAAAAGGAAAAGAAAAAGAAAAGAAAAAGAAAAAGAAAAAGAAAAAAAAAGAGAGAGAAAGAGAAAGAGAGGGAGACTTTCTCTCTCCACTCTCTCTTGAAATTTTTAAGATTTATTAAAAAATATATATATATAAATAAATAAATAATAATAATAAAATAAAAAAATCCAGGATGCTATCATCTAGTCAATTCGTGTCAGGACATTAGATTTTAAAAATTTTTATTATTTTTATTTGATGAAATTTTGATCAAAAATATGATATTTGATGTACCAAGTTTGGAGAAGGATTTTTCATATTTTTAGAATCCCTAATTTGGATTTTCTTTTAAGGTAAATAGTATTTTAGTTTTATTGAATTTATCTGATAAATTATAAACTTGAATTATATAAATTCATGGCATGCTTGTGATTGAAATTATTTGTTAAAATTAATTATGATTGAAAATAATTATTGAAAATTATTTATGATTGAAGATATTTGTTGCAAATTATTATGATGATGTATATCATAAAGAATGATATGATTGATTTACTCGAATATCACTTATTTATATTATTTCTAAAATAATATATGAATTGAAAGATTATATGCATTGACAATCTGACTATGTAAAGGACCCCGCCAATGGGGGCATATACGTTAGCAATTTGATTTGTCCTGAGGGTTTATGTCACCAGCAAGACCAGCGATATGTCGTCAGAGAGACGAACGACAAACTGCCAGTGAGACTAGCGGTTCTGAAGGACTTGCTACCAGATGATTCGCAGCCTACTGCAAGAAGATACGCGATATTATGACCCTGCCACAGGAAAAATGTGGTCATAGTCATGGTTGATAAGAAAAACTTAAGAAATTTGATGAATTTAAGATGATAAGCATAATTTAAAATTTTGATGAATTAAAATTTTATATATGATTGATAGTATGATAAATTAAATTATGAATTCATGAATTTACATATTGATTTCATTATTATTAGTAAACCGATGTGTACAGTATTATTGCCTGATTTATTCAGTTAAAAGGTATATACTGCTTACTGAGCTATTTAGCTCATGATGAGTTTTATATTTTTCTTTACAGATCTAGAAAATTAGCATGATGTGGAATTTCGGTTGGGAGAGCGATTAGAGATGGAGTTAGCTCATTTGATTTAAGATTTTCTCAGAATTGATGCAAGACTTTTATTTTAAGTGTTGACTTTGTTAGATAATTATTTTCTTTTGACACTAAGTTTTGATTTTGTTATTTGAACTAAGGTTGATCATTAAAATTGAAAAATTTTTTCAGCTTTATGTGTAAGATATCATGATGAGATGCCTTGCATGCTTATGAAAAAAATTTCTTTTGAGTATGCGACGGTTGCCATGACCTTCGACTCACAATCTCGGGTCGGAGGCATGACAATTAATATGGTATCAGAGCATAAGTAGATAGATAAAGACATGTAGAATAGAATGAGCGAGTGATGGGTAGATATTTAAAATTTGAGAGGTTAGTTATGATGATTATGATCTGACCTATCTTAAGTAAGTTTATAACTTTATTAAGGATAAGTTATCATCTCAAATTTGTCATAGGTCAATATGCCTCCACGATGAATGAGGAATACTCAAAGAGCGATAGGAGGGACATCAAATCCACTTGGTGATAACACTCCCTATTTGAATAGTGGCACATCTCAGCAAGATAGAATCATTGACCCTACTGGAAATACTCCGACAGTACAGGAAGAACCAAATATGACTCAACTAATGCAAACTCTGATCGGAGTAGTTCAAATACAGTAACAGTTACTTCAACAATAAGTGCAGCCACGTCAGCATCCTCCACCGACACCTGGACATGGAGAACATCCAATGCAGAGAAATAATATCATCGAGTTTAAGAAGCTAGCCCCTCTAGCTTTCAAAGGGACCATCGATCCACTGAAAGTTGATAACTGGATTATAGAAATGGAGAAGGCATTCACCGTGCAAGAATGCCACAATGATGAGAAGATCTGTTACACAGCATATCTGTTACAAGGTGAGGCATACAACTGATGGCGTATACTTGAACAAAAATATGAACACGATAGGATACCACTCACTTGGGAGAGATTTTGAGATGAATTCTTTGACAAGTACTTTCCTCGAAGTATCAGAATACAAAAAGAGCAGGAGTTCATTCATCTGAAATAGGGAAACAGATCCGTTGCAGAGTATGAAGCTAAATTCATGGAGTTAGCCAAGTTTGTTCCAAGATTAGTTGAGATTGAGCAAGACAGAGTGCATAAATTTGAAATGAAACTGAAGATGAAAATTAAAAAATAAATTATACCCTATGAGTTAACTACTTATGCCTCAGTTGTGAATAAAGCTCTAATAATTGAGAGAAAAGTTAATGAAGCACATGCAGAGAAAGAACAAAATCAGAAGAAGAGAAATAGGTTTGGTGAAACTCAAGGACGAAATCAGAGCAATAAGGGTCCAGCAAAGAAGTCAGCAAATAATAAGAATCGTGAGAATGAGATAGCTAGATGTTCGAGATATGGCCAAAGAGAGCATGAGTCTTCCAATTGCCCATGGAATACTGGTTCTTGTTTTAGCTGTGGACAGAAGGGATACAAAATTGCAGATTGCCCCCAGAGGAATGAGAATAGATCTACACAAACAAAGGATGGAGGTCAAAGGCCAAAAACTCAAGGAAGGATCTATGCACTCACACAACAGGATGCTCAGACCTCTAATGCTGTAGTGACAGATATCATTCCTGTATCTGGTATTTATGCTTCAGTTTTGTTTGATTCTGGTGCTACACACTCCTTTATATCCACTACTTTTATTAGACAACATGATATAGTATGTGAACCTATGAAAACTAAATTATATGTTGAGACACCAGTAGGTGATATTTTGAGTATTGAAAGTGTGTGCAAGTCATGTAGTATCAAAATAAGAGAAAGAGAATTATCGACAAATTTGGTGGTCCTAGATATGCATGATTTTGATGTCATTCTAGGAATGGATTGGCTTGCTACTTATCATGCCTCTATGGATTGTCATGGAAAGAGAGTGAACTTTCAAATACCGAAAGAATTAACATTTAGTTTTGATGAAAGTACAGGAACCACCCCTCCACATATTATTTCATTTGTGCAAGCTAGACAGATGCTAAGAAAGGGATGTAGAGGTTATCTAGTATCAATAAAAAATATAGAACATGATGAATTAAGGTTACAGTATATTTCTATCATAAATGAATTTTCAGATGTATTCATTGATGATTTACTCGAACTACCACCAGATAGAGAAATTAAATTTACCATTGAATTGGCACCCAATACCGGTCTGATTTCTAAAGCTCCTTATCGAATGACCCCCATGGAGTTGAAGGAGTTAAAAGATTAATTACAAGATTTATTGGATAAAGATTTTATAAGACCTAGTGTGTCTCCTTGGGGAGCTCCAGTCTTGTTTGTGAAAAAGAAAGATGGTAGTATGAGGCTTTGTATCGACTATAGAGAGTTGAATAAGAACACTATCAGAAATAAGTATCCTTTACCTCGAATCGATGATTTGTTTGATCAGCTGCAAGGTGCACAAGTTTTTTCAAAAATTGATCTTCGTTCAGGATATCATCAGTTAAAAATCAAAGCAGAGGATATACCAAAGACTACATTTAGAACTCGTTATGGATATTTTGAATTTTTAGTGATGCCATTTGGGTTAACCAATGCTCCAACGGCCTTCATGGATTTAATGAACAGAATATTCAAATCCTATCTTGATAAGTTTGTTGTCATATTTATTGATGATATCTTGATATATTCAAAAAGCAAATTGGAGCATGAAGAACATTTACGATGTGTACTACAATATTGAGGAAAGAAAAGCTTTATGCCAAATTAAAGAAGTATGAATTTTGGTTGGACAAAAATAGTCTTTTTAGGATACATCGTATCTAAAGATGAAATTTTTGTGGATCTAAAAAAAATGAAAGCTGTGATGCAGTGGAACAGACCTACAAATATTTTTGAGATTCGGATATTTCTAGAAATGGCAGGTTATTATAGATGATTTGTAGAAAGATTCTCCTGCATAGCTACACCTTTGACTCGTCTTACTCAGAAAGGGGTTAAATTTGAGTGGACCAAAGATTGTGAACAGAGTTTTCAAGAGTTAAAACAATGATTAGTTTCAGTCCCTATTCTTACTATACCAACAGGAGATGAAGGTTTCACAATATATAGTGATGCATCTAAAAAGGGACTTGGCTGTGTATTGATGCAACATGGTAAGGTAATGGCTTACGCCTCAAGACAATTGAAACCATATGAACAGAATTATCCGATACATGATTTGGAGTTAGCTGCAGTGATTTTTGCCCTGAAAATTTGGAGACATCATTTATACGGTGCGCAGTGTGAAGTGTTTACTGATCATAAGAGTTTGAAGTATGTTGGTGCAAAAATCTACTTGCATCGGAGAAGCTGGAGTCGAGGGAGTCACGGTCGCCGTCGGGACCTGCAAAAGAAGTCTAAACCGGAGGTGGGGTTGCTCCGGCAAGACCCTCCGACGCTCAAGTCAGTTCTCTGCCTCAACAAGAATGGAGTATTCGAACGAAAATTTTAGCAGAGTTTCTAGGTAAAAAATGAGAGCTTAGAGAATAACGTATCTGGGGTCTTCTTTTATAGACGGGGGGAGCAGCGGATTGATAGCGACTGTTTATGATCGCCTCGTCGTGGGTCGTACGGGGCCAGGAGGAATTTATCATGAAGAGTAATGGGGTGGAGTCGTGGCTGTCACCATGGCTCACCACGTGGAATCAGTTGCGGGGAGTGGAGCGGCGTCCATTGTCGCGACTCACCAGGAAGTGGTGGAACCGCACAGGATCCGTCGATGTGCGGTTCCACCGCAGGGAGTGGAGCAGAATCGTGGCCGTTAGTACGGCCTGCCATGGAGTAATGGAGCTGCGTAGGGTCCGCCGTAGGGAGTGGAGCAGAATCATGGCCATTATTGTGGCCTATCAGGGAGTGATGGAGCTGCGTGGGATCCGTCACAGGAAGTAGAGCAGTGCTGTCCGTTATTGTGGCCTGCCAGGGGGTCCAGACTTGTCGGCTGAAGTTCGGTTGGAGTCTGTAGCTGGAGTCGAAAATGAAGTCCGGCTCCCGTAGGAGCCCGGGCGGAGTCTGCAGGTGAAGTCGTGGGCGAGGTCTGGCTCCCGTAGGAGTCCGGACAAAGTCTGCCTGCAATTAAAGTCAGAGGCGAAGTTTGGTTCCCGTAGGAGTCCGGGCGAAGTTTACCTGCAGCTGGAGTCGTGGGCGGAGTCCGGCTCCCGTAGGAGTCCAGACGAAGCCTTCCCACAGTCGGGGTCGAGGATGGAGCCCGGCTCCCATGGGAGTCCGGGCAAAGCCTTCCAGCAGTTGAGGTTGGGGATGAAGTTTGGCTCCCGTAGGAGTCCGGACGAAGTCTGCCTGTAGCTGGCGAGATCAGGCTCCCGTAAGAGTTCGGTCAAAGTCTACCTGCAATTAAAGTCAGAGGCGAAGTCCGGCTTCTTTTGGAGTCTGGGCGAAGTTTACCTGCAATTAAAGTCAGAGGCGAAGTCCGGCTCCCGTAGGAGTCCGGACGAAGTTTACTTGCAAGCGAAGTCGTGGGTGGAGCCCGGCTCCCGTAGGAGTTCGGGCGAAGCCTTCCCGTAGTCGGGGTCGAGGATGGAGCCCAGCTCTCATGGGAGTCCGGGCAAAGCCTTCCAGCAGTTGAGGTTGGGGATGAAGTTCGGCTCCCGTAGGAGTCCGGATGAAGTCTGCCTATAGCTGGCGAGATCAGGCTCCCATAGGAGTCCGGTCCAAGTCTACCTGCAATTAAAGTCAGAGGCGAAGTCCGGCTCCTGTAGGAGCCCGGATGAAGTTTACCGGCAGCTGGAGTCGTGGGCGGAGTCCGGCTCTCGTAGGAGCCCGGGCGAAGTTTACCTGCAGCTGGAGTCATGGGTGGAGTCCGGCTCCCGTAGGAGCCCGGGCGGAGTTTGCAGGTGAAGTCGTGGGTGAGGTCCGGCTCCCGTAGGAGTCCGGACAAAGTGCCTACAATTAAAGTCAGAGGCGAAGTCCGGCTCCTGTAGGAGTCTGGGCGAAGTTTACCTGCAGCTGGAGTCGTGGGCGGAGTCTGGCTCCCGTAGGAGCCCGGGCGGAGTCTGCAGGTGAAGTCGTGGGCGAGATCTGGCTCCCGTAGGAGTTCGGACATCGCGAAGAATCCGGTCCTGCAATTAGAGTCGGGGGCGAGGTCCGGCTCCCGTAGGAGTCCGAACAAAGTCTGCCTGCAATTAAAGTCAGAGGCGAAGTCCAGCTCCCGTAGGAGTCCGGGAGAAGTTTATCTGCAGCTGGAGTCGTGGGCGGAGTCCGGCTCCCGTAGGAGCCCGGGCGGAGTCTGCAGGTGAAGTCGTGGGCGAGATCCGGCTCCCATAGGAGTCCGGACATCGCAAAAAATCCGGTCCTGCAATTAGAGTCGGGGGCGAGATCCGACTCCCGTAGGAGTCCGGACGTCGCGAAGAATCTGGTCGACGCTGGCAGGGTCCTACCCGTCGGCAAAACTTGGGAGCGTGGCGGAGGCTCGGCCGCCAGGGAGGTTTGAAGAGACGTTGCCAGAGGTCGAAAGTCAGTTGGATCCCCGGAGGGTCACTCCCGTCACGAACTTCGGCTGGGGGGTATTTTATACCCAACACCAGTCCCCCTACTTTCGAGTTCGAATTTTGAATGAAGGAAGTACAGAAAGATTATCGCAGTCGAAGTTCTTCCCTCGGTGTCCGCACGTGATCATCCTCAGATATTTTGGCATTTAATGCGCGCATGCTGGAGCCTTTTTCTGATTAGGGTGACCCGAAGAGTCTTTTCGGAACTCCCACCGGGACGTGATCCCAAGCATCGTGCCATGAAAGTCCGCGAACGGTCAACCCTAGGTCGTGGTGAGTGGGACACGTGGTGGGCACTGGTTGGCCTAGGGACACCTGCCACCATAACTGCGCCAGGCTTTGTTGCCTATTTAAGCCCCCACCTTTCCTCCAGGGGCTTCACGACATCCTTCTTTCGCCTGAGAGCTTAGCCACTCAGCCACTCCATCGGTGCCCCTTCCGACTCCGAGCATCTTTTGTGTCGGTCTTTGCCATCTCCACCAGCTTTCCGTCATTTTCGGTCCCCCGAGTCTCTCCAAGGGGTTCCCCCGCTGGGGCCTCTGCCCCGGAGGCCAATCTCAAGATGATGTCACAAACTAAGAAGAGTGCAAGGAGGAGAACAATAGTCTGCGAGTTCTCCGATTGTCAAACTGCTGCTGAGGGTTCCCGCCGCCTTAACTGGGGCTCAAGAGAGAATTTCTTCAACAACAGGGGTTTAATAACGGGGACAACCGGTGAAGACGTTCTGCCTGAGAACTTTGGAGTAGCCGAACGGGGCGACACCGGTCAAGGGGGCAGAGCTTTCGTCACAAGCCATGGTCGGATCCTTGATGCCGTCGGGGTCGAGGGACCAGAAGTGGTTGGCGCCGACGACGGGGTAGCAGAACTTGTTGCGGGGATGGTGGAAGTAGCGCATGCCAACCTTACCGGAACATCCAGGACGGTGGTTGTCATGGAGCACATGGCGGTGGCGCATGTCTTCGGTGCCACCGCTGCCTCCGGGGTAATTCCGGTTCTTCTTGAAATAGGTCGTCGTCGCCGCTGCCATTGCCCTTGCTGCCCCCTGAAATCTATCCCATCTTTTTCCCCCTAGAGTTGGGATTTCGGAGGTAGAGCGGAACGAGGCGGGGGGCGAGAGCCGAGAGGCTTGTCACACGTACTGAAAAATACTACTGGGAAGGATAGAACCGGGAAGAGAAGTCTACAGCTCAAAGTGGCCTCCGGTGTATCCCTTTCGAGTCTTGTAATAATATTTTCTTTTTCTGACCCTCCGGATCTTGTAACGTACATCTTGTTAATCGAGAAATGAGAAGGAGATTTTGTTACTTCGTTTGCGTTTTGCATCGAATTGTTGTCTGTCGAACTTTCTTTCTTTACCATAGTTGTTGTTGTATTCCCTTCTCTTTACTTCTCTTCTTCTTTCTCTTTTTTTTTTTTTTTTTTTTGACGTCGTCCATAGGTTGCCGGTAGTTGTCACGTCGGCTCACCTTTCAGTTGTCCTTCTCCTTCAACTAATGGCTCTGTAATGTATATTGGATGAATAATATGAGAAGGGAAATTTCTGCTACCTCTTATACTCACGTGTTGAATTGTCGCTTGCCGAGCTTCTTTTCGGCCTTTGCATCATTCGGAGGTACCCGATTGCCATCGTATCGACCCGTCCTTTTCGTCCATGGTCGTAGATTTGTCTGGGGCCGCTCGGGTTTGGTGCCCCCCACTAGGGCTCGGGCTCGGAGGTCTAATCTTTCGTCACCCCGAGGAAGTCTCATCTCGGGCTCTTGTTGAGAGCTTCCTTGAGAGCTGGGGTCCTTGATAAGAACCCTAATCCTTGCTGAGATGGGGTTCTCTGCATCTTCGATGCTATTTATTTTTCATTCGTCACTGACATGGTCCATCGCCTTCCTTTTTAGCCCCTCCTCCCTTTTTCTTTTTCGATTGGAATTTTTCTTCCGCTCTTGGTGGGGCTACGGGAGTCCGGCTCCCGTAAGCAAAGTCAGGGCGAACTCCGGCTCCCGTGGGAGTCCGGACAGAGTTTACCTGCAATTGAAGTCAGAGGCAAAATCTGGCTCCCAGACAAAACTTACCAGCGGTCGAAGTTGGGGTGAGGTTCCGGCTCCCGTAAGAGTCCGGATGAAGTTTTCTTTCGATCAAAGCCGAAGGCGAAGTCCGGCTCTCGTAGGAATCTGGGTGAAGTTTGTCCGCAGTTGAAGTTGGAGGTGGAGTCCGGCCCCCGTGGGAGTCCGGATGGAGTTTATCGGCGGTCGAAGTCGGGGACGAAGTCCGACTCCCATAGGAGTCCGGACGAAGTCTTATTGCGAAGGGGCCACTGGGGAAGGTCCCCCTTTTTTCTCTTCTGGTCTTGAACGATCAGACTTTAATTGATGCCGGGATGAGGTTCTTTCTCTATTTCTATCGTAACAGATTTCAGCTCTGGTTAGGATGAGGTCCTCCTCTTGTCTCTAACGCTGCTGTAGGCGTACATATGGGCATTGCTGGGCCCTTCCCCCCTTCCGGTCTAAAGAGAACCGGGCCTTCGACTTTGCTCGAGTTAGGGCGAAGTTCTCCTCCTGTCCCTAACAGGACTGTGGGGGCGCATATGGGCGTTGCAGGGCCTCTCCCCCCATCCGATCTAGAGAACCAGGCCTTCGACTTTGCTCAAGTTAGAGCGAGGTTCTCCTCCTGTCCCTAACAGGACTGTCGAGGCGCATAGGGGCATTGCAGGGCCTCTCCCCCCATCCGATCTAGAGAATCGGGCCTTCGACTTTGCTCAAGTTAGGGTGAGGTTCTCCTCCTGTTCCTAACAGGGCTGTGGGGGCGCATATGGACGTTGCAGGGCCTCTCCCCCCATTCGGTCTAAAGAGAATCGGGCCTTCGACTTTGCTCAAGTTAGGGTGAGGTTCTCCACCTGTCCCTAACAGGGCTGTGGGGGTGCATATGGGCGTTGCAGGGCCTCTCCCCCCATCCGATCTAAAGAGAACCAGGCTTTCGACTTTGTCAAGATGAAGTTCCCCTCCTGCTTCTGATACAGTTTGTTTGGACTACCCTGTCGATGTAAGATAGTGCCAAGAGGGGAGACATGTAGATATACAACTTTTAATTAAAATAAAGTTATTGGTAGTACATCCGTAAGTTTTTCGAGCTCCATGGTCGCGGGAGGTCTGCTCCTCCGAGCTCCTTGAGATAATAAGTTCTGGATCGGACTACTTCTTTGACCTCATACGGGCCTTCCTAGTTTGGGGTGAGCTTCCCTCGATCCTGAGGTTGCGAGATAGCGGCTCGTCGAAGCACTAGATCTCCTACTCTAAAGACTTTGTTCTTGACCCGGGAGTTGTAATAGCGAGCGACTTTCTATTTGTAGGCTGCCATTCGAACTTGAGCTACCTCCCGCCTTTCTTCCAGCAGGTCGAGGTTGGCTTTAAGACCTTGCAAATTTTGATGTTCGTTGAATGCCACGACTCGTGCCGACGGGAGCTTAAGCTCAATTGGGATGACGGCCTCCGTTCCGAAGGCTAAAGCAAAGGGGGTCTCCCCTGTGGGTAGTCTTTGGGTAGTTCGATACGCCCATAACACATGATAAAGTTTGTCCGTCCAAGTTTCCTTCGCCTTTTCAAGCCTTGTCTTGATCCCCTGCAGAAGGGCTCTGTTAGTCACCTCAGCTTCGCCGTTCGCCTGAGGATGGGCTACTGATGTGAAGTTGTGGGAGATATTTAGTGTTGGGAAATGTGTCCCAAAAAGCCAATCGTCAAGCTGTTGACGGTTGAGCAACCAAGTATTGTAATTGATTTATTAATAAATAAAATATATTTGGCATCTTCATCATAAGCTTTCATCTTCTAATGAACTCCGTTGTTATGATGAAGTCCTTAGGACTATTTAGGTTCGATAAAGAGAGGATTTATCGATTAGTCCTTAAAACTGTTCACGACCAAATGATAGACTGTTAATAAGGACGACAGCTTCTATCGAGCATAGGTCGCTGTAGGCCATATGGGTTGGTTGTCCTCTTAACCAAAGAGTGTGGAGACACTGGTATGGCATACAGGTGAGATGTAAGGGTACATCATCATTGAACGTGACCAACTCCAGAGCATTCTGCTGTCGAGAATGTCTCTGATGGGATATAGGTATAAGTGTCCCTTAGACTTGAGATCGCCTCAGTGACTTGCAAGCAACTCACTGTGCTTTGGTACTGGACTAACTGAATTTCTAATTCAGGGATGGAAGGCTTCTGGGCATAGTCAGGTACTTGCGAAGTCAGAGTGTGATCGAGATGGGATTGACCACTCCAAGAGTTGGAGAAGAATGAGTCGCTGTATTTCAATTTAGCAAAACCTTGGCCAGGGTAATCCATCAGATGGATTTGATATTTTGAAATACAATGTGGACAACCTAATCAGAGTTGACAGTTGAGCTCTGGGGTGTCCTATGATCATTTTGGTCAAGGGGATGAATTATATAAAAACTATATCCGCATGGGTTCTAAGGATGTTGTTCTACACATTCGACCTATCCGGTCGTCGGGTACCATTGCTAGATGGTCACTTCGATTGGTATAGGAATTTGTTCCTATGCTACCGGCTTAGGTTCGGACCTATGAGGTCACACACATTAGAGTTCATGATCCGATCGGATGGTTGATCAACGATTAAGAATCATTCTAGGGTTAGATGATCAATACGATTGATATTTAACCCAGTGTAAGTGTTGCAGGAGGATCGATTAGCAATTTGATTGCTAATTGGCTTAATTTGATTAAACCAATGGGATAAAATTAAGTATAATTAAATATGATTTAATTAGATTTGGTTTGGGCTTGATTGGATCAAGTCCAATTGGTTTATTGGATAAGCCAAGTGCAAGAAAAAACTAGTCCTAGTTCAACTAGGACTTGGGTCAATCTAATTTCTAATTTGATTAGAAAATTAAATCAGATTTAAATATAATTTAATCTAATTAAATTAGGTTCTTAATTGGGTTAAGACCTATTTTAATTAGGTTGATCTAATTTTGATTTGATTTGGTTTGGGAAACCAAATTAAAACAAGTTATGAGACAGAATCCTAGTAGGACTAAGATTCCACCTTGCGCCACATAAACCTTCTCCACGCCCTCTCTCTTATTCAACACCAATCTCCACTTATTTTATGCGATAAAAGCCCTCTTCCAGATCTCTCCCACGTTCACAAAAGGTCTCTTCTCTTCTTTCTTACATGGAAGGTGGTTTGGATCAAATCTAAAAGGAATAAGTTTGGATTTCGAATTCTATGAGATAGAGTTTTAGAAATCCAAAACTCTTTCAATTTTGCACCGAATTTATCCAAATTTTTTTTGGAATTTTCATGGATTTTAGGGTTTATATTGTACACCCTTTTATGATGATCCATGCATGAAAATATGGAGGAGGTGCTCAAGAGTTGGGCGTCCCTTAACTTGCCATGTTTGGATAAGCCTTGACTAGGTGTTTAACCTAGACAAGGACTCTATCACATCTCTCTATATCTTCATGAACTTTTAGGGGGAGATAGATATTTGAGAGACCTTTCTGCCATCCAAAAATCAGAGAGAAATACCTTTGGGTCGTGGAGATATAAAAGATGCAAGTTTGGGTGTCTAGAGAGAAAAACGTGAAGAAGAAGAGGGTCTTCTTCTAGGGTTTTTATTTTCATATCTTTCCTCCTTCCATCTTGAGTTTTCTGAGAGTGTCTCAGATCTAAAACTCCTCCTTCTACTTTTCATCTTTGGAAGAGTTCAAATCAAGAAGAAGGAGGCACCTGATCAACCATCAAAGAAGGATTAGCGCAGTACTAGCATACTGTGCTGATTTCCTGAAGCAGGACTTCTGATCGAGATTCGTGGGCTCGTGTGGACAACTCCTAGAGGCCGGATGTGTGTGCGGCTTGAAACATCATCCTTAAGCCCAGATCAGCGAGGTTAGAGCATCTAACTTGCAAGGTAATAGATCTGATCTATTGTTTAATACATACATTAGATGTAGCTAGTATAGAAACTTGTTGATATGATCAACATGTAGTTCATGCTATATTTATATATTTTAATTTCTGATTTAATGCTATGTAATAATCATGTAATAGGATCTTAGATCTAGAGATTTTCTGATTTTAAAAAATAAATTTTGATTTATTTTAGTCTTCCGCTGTATGATCTTGAAAAAGTTTCAAGATCTAATCCTGAAACCCTAGATCTGGTTCCTACAATTGGTATCAGAGCAAGGTTCTTTATTACATGATTATTTATACATGCTTAGATTATTTCTTAGATTAGATCTAATTTATAATCTGATTTTTAAATCAGAAATTAAAATTTTAGATCAATCACAAACTGCAAGGTTGTCCTGCTGTAAGGTTTACCCCTTACAGTGCAAAGGTTGTCCTAGTTTGTGTAGATCTATCTTTAATCATAAATTTGTCAGATATGATCTAGATTAAATTTATGATTTATTAGATTTAAAAGATGTTTAAATCTAAAATAAAATCTCTTTGTTAATAATTTTTATGCAAAGAAATTATTTAAAGTTGAAATTATTTCAATTACATGAACCTGTTTAGATTAGATCTAAAGTAGTTTCATGTTTATTTCACTTGCATCTTGATTATGAATCAAACATGCAATATGGTTGGTAGAATCATATTGTAAAATTATTTTACAAATATGAAAATTATTTTTTGAAAAGCCGAACCTAACCCTCAGCCCAAAACTTAATTAAGAATTAAGAAGTTATTTGATTAGGTTCTAGGATTGTGAATTGAAGAACCTAAGACACAAATCATAACACATTGGGTTAATGGGTTAGTGGGAATTAGGTCCATTAATTGGGTTAGACCTATGGTTAGATTAAAGATGGACTTAATTAGAGAATTGACTAAATCTAATCAATTATTGTCTTAGATTAGGTCAAGGATTCTCTAGATCAATTACAATAGTTGTAGTTGGTCAAGTCCATGTCTTTAACGAGAACCAAATGGACTTGATTCTTGGCTAAGCGGTCTAGCACGAACTGTTAGGTTGATCTAATCAAAACTAATTAAACCAGTTGGTGACTAAGGTAAACCAGACCGGTGGTTTTTAATTGGGAGCCCGCTTACCTGGCCATTTCTGATGGTGTCTAAGGCAAGCTTTGGCAGACCCTCCCACTGATCGAACTTACCTGGCCTCTTGGTGAAATTATATTTTGATCAGATCACTTGACTATTCGAGCTGACCCATGTCAGCTAGGTAAATCAGTGTGACTGATTTAGGTGCTCCTAGACCAGCCCTGGTCTCCCTTAAGCTGACTTGGTGAAGCCAGTGGGAGGATCATGATAAGCTGGTTCATCTGACCTTATCCTCTAAATTATTTAAATCTTCTAAAATTATTAGGTCCTTAAAATGACAAAGTTATGGAGATAACTGAGTCATAGCCTCCCATTAAGGTGTTTGATAATGAGTCCATTAACTCAATAATCATTGCAGACCCAAAGGCCTGGTGCTTGTTGACTAATGGAATTATCACTCATCATATGATGACTTGAAAGTGTCTCTCTAATGGTGGTTAGGTGAGCCAACCAAAGTTGGGCTTAATCATTCATTGGTTAGATACACCAAGTATGATCATGTTAATGGTTGGACCTAACCGGATCCTTACAGTGGAGGCCAAAGCCTACTGATTAGGTTTCTGGGGCAAAATTAAAATTACTAGAAATTATTTAGAGAAACAATTGGTTATGAACCTACCCTTAGATGTACATGGGTTGACCAACCAAAGTTGGGCTTGTGTGCAGTCTAAGTGGATTCTAGTACCCGCTAAGGAATTAGGGTAATTTCTCGAGTTGGAGGTAGAGGCTATCAATTCGAATAAAATAGTGGGAGAAACCTTTTGATTAAAGTCCAAATCTTTAGGTTTAATGAATCAATTACTAATTAGGTTATGGTTCTCCTTTGTGCAAATATGGCCACTTCCCTATCACTCCGATCATTGTTGGACAATGATAAGTTGGTGGGACCCAACTTCGGTAGCTGGTACCGAAAGTTGAAGATAGTCCTGGAGCATGAACGGATCCTATATGTGATAATAGATCCTGCACCTGAGGAGCCAGCTGTCAATACACATGGAACAATCAGAGACACTTACCAGAAGTGGCTCAGTGATCAGACCACGGTGCGCTGTATCATGCTGGCTGCCATGAGCGACGAGTTCAGTCACAGATTCAAGATGGCTCAGCCAAAGGACATGCTTCAAGTGTTGGAGGATGCCTTTGGCACACCCGATGACGTGGAGAGGCACAAGACTAGTTGTGCCATCTCCAACACCAAAATGAGGGATGGTGCCTCTGTCACTGATCATGTATTGTACATGATCGAGCTGATGGAATGATTGAGCAAGCTCGACTTTTTCTTGCATGAGCAGCTTGGGAAAGATGCAATACTGAACTCGCTGCCCAAGTCTTATCTCCCATTCCTCACTCATTATAGAATGACAAAGCCTGAAGAGAACTACCACAGGTTACTGGGGTTGCTTCAGAACTTTGAGAAGGATCACCAACTTCACAAGGAGTCGGTGAATTTAGTGGGAGGTTCATCTTCTGGTTCTCGACCTTTTAAGAAAGGAAAGAAGAACAAGAAGAAAAAAAAGTAAAGAAGGTGCAAGTTCAGGCTAGGACATCAGTGCAGAGCCAGACCAAAAAGGTCAAGCCTGATAAGAGTCTATTCTACTGGCAAGCATCCTAGATTAGATAGTGTGTCAGATATCTACTTATGGCACTGTAGGCTAGGTCATATAAACAAGAACAGAATAAACAGGTTGACTCAAGAGGGAATCCTCGAAGTTAGTGATTGTGAATCACTTCCAACCTGTGAGTCCTGTCTTCTTGGTAAAATGACCAAGTCACCTTTTACTGGAAAAGGTGAGAGAGCTACTGAGCTCTTGAGCTTAGTACATACTGATGTATGTGGGCCCATGAGCACCAGTGCTAGAGATGGATATTTCTACTTCATAACTTTCACGGATGACCTATCTCGATATGGATATGTCTATCTGATGAAACATAAGTCGGATTCATTTGAAATGTTCAAACGATTCCGAAGTGAAGTAGAAAAATAAACTGGAAAGAGTATTAAAACTCTTCGATCTGATCGAGGAAGAGAATACCTTTCTAGTGAGTTTCTCACATTTCTAGGAGAGAATGGGATTCTCTCCCAATGGACTCCTCCAGGAACACCACAGCATAATGGTGTGTTTGAAAGGAGGAATCGAACTTTGTTAGACATGGTCCGATCCATGATGGATTTTTGCTAGCTTGCTGATATCCTTCTGGGGATATGCACTCGAATCAGCCTGTTATCTGTTAAATAGGATTTCAAGTAAGTCTGTAATTAAGACTCCATATGAGATATGGACAGGGCGTAAGCCAGTACTTTCACACCTTAGGGTCTGGGGGTGCCCGGCCTATGTCAAACGATTAGTCACAGACAAATTTGGACCTAGGTCTGACAAATGCTCATTCATAGGGTACCCCGAAGAGACAAAAGGATATTTTTTCTACCATGCTGATGAACAAAAGGTGTTCGTCAGCCTTAACGCAATCTTTTTAGAAAAGGAGTTCCTTGGTGAAGGAACCGTTGCCTCTAAGGTTGAACTTGATGAAGTTCAACAAGTAGAAGGACCGACACCAATAGCTGAACCTGAGTCGGATATGATTAGATCACATTCGGAGCCCAATATACCTGCACCATTAAGGCGATCTGGTAGAGTACCGCATCAGTCGGACAGATACTACGGTTTCTTGGTTCGGGACGGTGATCCCATCAAACTTGATGAGAATAATGAGGATCCGATCACCTATATGGATGCTATGCAGAGACCTGATTCTGAGAAATGGCTTAAAGCCATGAAATCTGAAATGGAGTCCATGAAGGTCAACGATGTATGGACATTGGTTGACCCACCTGAAGGGGTTAAACCCATTGGGTGTAAATGGATCTTCAAAAGGAAGAGGGGCGCAGACGGAAAGGTGGAGACCTATAAAGCCCGTCTGGTTGCCAAGGGATATCGTCAACGTTATGGTATTGACTATGACGAGATATTTTTCCCTATGACAATGCTCAAATCTATTCGGATAATGCTTGCAATAGCTGCCCATCTGGATTATGAGATCTGGCAGATGGATGTAAAGACTGCTTTCCTGAATGGAGAGCTGACTGAAGAGGTGTATATGATACAACCTGAAGGGTTTACATCCACAGATGAGTCCAAGGTGTGCAAGCTTCAGAGATCCATTTATGGACTGAAGCAAGCTTCTCGGAGTTGGAACATGCGTTTTGATAAGGTGATCAAAACGTATGGCTTCATTAAGAATGGAGAAGAGCCCTACATCTATAAATGGGCAAATGGTCCAGTTGTGGTATTCCTTGTCTTATACGTGGATGACATTCTCTTAATCGGGAATGACATCCCCGCACTACAGGGAATAAAAGTTTGGTTGTCATCACAGTTCTCCATGAAGGACTTGGGTGAAGCATCCTACATCCTAAAGATGAAGATCTATAGGGATAGATCTAAAAGGATGCTTGGGTTATCCCAGTCCATGTACATAGACACTGTGCTGAAGAGGTTCAGCATGGAGAATTCCAAGAAGGGCTATCTACCGATAGGCCATGGAATTTCTCTCTCTAAGAAGGATTGTCCGACAACTCCTGAAGAGAGAGAGCATATGAGTAGAGTCTCATATGCTTCAGCCGTGGGATCTATCATGTACGCCATGACATGTACAAGACCAGATGTGGCATACTCACTAGGAGTAGTGAGTAGATACCAATCTGATCCTGGAGAAAATCACTGAAAAGTGGTTAAAGCCATCCTTAAGTATTTGAGAAATACTAAGGACCAATGGTTGGTTTATGGCGAGTCAGATCTGAAACTTGTGGGGTTCACAGACTCTAGCTTACAATCTGACCATGATGACAGCAGGAGCGTATCGGGTTATATCTTTACTCTGAATGGTGGAGCCATCTACTGGAAGAGTTCCAAGCAGCATACTGTGGCAGACTCTGTTTTTGAAGCAGAGTATATCGCAGCATCAAATGCCGCGAAGGAAGCTGTGTGGCTGAGGAAATTCATCAACGAGCTCGGAGTAGCACCCTCTCTCGATGGTCCAGTCCTGCTCTACTGCGACAGCACTGGTGCCATAGCTCAGGTGAAGGAACCCAAAGCACATTAGTGGATGAAGCACATCTTGCGCCGCTTCCACCTGATCCTAGAGATCGTGGATCGAGGTGACGTCGACCTTCAGAAGATCGACGGAAAGGAGAACCTAGCCGACCCCTTCACTAAAGCCCTGGCAATAAAGGAGTTCGACAACCACAAGTCGAAGATGGGTATTAGATACTGTGCCGAGTGGCTTTAGGACAAGTGGGAGTTGTTGGAAAATGTGTCCCAAAAAGCCAATCGTCAAGCTGTTGACGGTTGAGCAACCAAGTATTGTAATTGATTTGTTAATAAATAAAATATATTTGGCATCTTCATCATAAGCTTTCATCTTCTAATGAACTTCGTTGTTATGATGAAGTCCTTAGGACTATTTAGATTCGATAAAGAGAGGATTTATCGATTAGTCCTTAAAACTGTTCACGACCAAATGATAGGCTGTTAATAAGGACGACAGCTTCTATCGAGCATAGGTCGCTGTAGGCCATATGGGTTGGTTGTCCTCTTAACCAAGGAGTGTGGAGACACTGGTATGGCATACAGGTGAGATGTAAGGGTACATCGTCATTGAACGTGACCAACTCCAGAGCATTCTGCTGTCGAGAATGTCTCTGATGGGATATAGGTATAAGTGTCCCTTAGACTTGAGATTGCCTCAGTGACTTGCAAGAAACTCACTGTGCTTTGGTACTGGACTAACTGAATTTCTAATTCAGGGACGGAAGGCTTCTGGGCACAGTCAAGTACTTGTGAAGTAAGAGTGTGATCGAGATGGGATTGACCACTCCAAGAGTTGGAGAAGAATGAGTCGCTGTATTTCAATTTAGCAAAACCTTGGCCAGGGTAATCCATCAGATGGATTTGATATTTTGAAATACAATGTGGACAACCTAATCAGAGTTGACAGTTGAGCTCTGGGGTGTCCTATGATCATTTTGGTCAAGGGGATGAATTATATGAAAACTATATCCGTATGGGTTCTAAGGATGTTGTTCTACACATTCGACCTATCCGGTCGTCGGGTACCATTGCTAGATGGTCACTTCGATTGGTATAGGAATTTATTCCTATGCTACCGGCTTAGGTTCGGACCTATGAGGTCACACACATTAGAGTTCATGATCCGATCGGATGGTTGATCAACGATTAAGAATCGTTCTAGGGTTAGATGATCAATACGATTGATATTTAACCCAGTGCAAGTGTTGCAGGAGGATCGATTAGCAATTTGATTGCTAATTGGCTTAATTTGATTAAGCTAATGGGATGAGATTAAGTATAATTAAATATAATTTAATTAAATTTGGTTTGGGCTTGATTGGATCAAGTCCAATTGGTTTATTGGATAAGCCAAGTGCAAGAAAAAACTAGTCCTAGTTCAACTAGGACTTGGGTCAATCTAATTTCTAATTTGATTAAAAAATTAAATCAGATTTAAATATAATTTAATCTGATTAAATTAAATTCTTAATTAGATTAAGACCTATTTTAATTGGGTTGATCTAATTTTGATTTGATTTGGTTTGGAAAACCAAATTAAAACAAGTTATGAGACAGAATCCTAGTAGGACTAGGATTCCACCTTGCGCCACATAAACCTTCTCCACGCCCTCTCTCTTATTCAACGCCAATCTCCACTTATTTTGTGCGACAAAAGCCCTCTCCCAGATCTCTCCCACGTTCACAAAAGGTCTCTTCTCTTCTTTCTTATGTGGAAGGTGGTTTGGATCAAATCTAAAAGGAATAAGTTTGGATTTCGAATTCTATGAGATAGAGTTTTAGAAATCCAAAACTCTTTCAATTTTGCACCGAATTTATCCAAATTTTTTTTAGAATTTTCATGGATTTTAGGGTTTACATTGTACACCCTTTGCTGGTGATCCATGTATGAAAATATGGAGGAGGTGCTCAAGAGTTGGGCGTCCCTTAACTTGCCATGTTTGGATAAGCCTTGACTAGGTGTTTGACCTAGATAAGGACTCTATCATATCTCTCTATATAAGATGAGTTTCTTTGTAAACTTTTAGGGAGAGATAGATATTTGAGAGATATTTCTGCCATCCAAAAATCAAAGAGAAATACCTTTGGGTCGTGGAGATATAAAAGATGCAAGTTTGGATGTCTAGAGAGAAAAATGTGAAGAAGAAGAGGGTCTTCTTCTAGGGTTTTTATTTTCATATCTTTCCTCCTTCCATCTTGAGTTTCCTGAGAGTGTCTCAGATCTGAAACTCCTCCTTCTACTTTCTATCTTTGGAAGAGTTCAAATCAAGAAGAAGGAGGCACCTGATCAACCATCAAAGAAGGATCAGCGCAGTACTAGCATACTGTGCTGATTTCCTGAAGCAGGACTTCTGATCGAGATTCGTGGGCTCGTGTGGACAACTCCTAGAGGTCGGATGCGTGTGCGGCTTGAAACATCATCCTTAAGCCCGGATCAGCGAGGTTAGAGCATCTAACTTGCAAGGTAATAGATCTGATCTATTGTTTAATACATACATTAGATGTAGCTAGTATAGAAACTTGTTGATATGATCAACATGTAGTTCATGCTATATTTATATATTTTAATTTCTGATTTAATGCTATGTAATAATCATGTAATAGCTAGTGGTTCGGCTTCAACCCATTTGGTGAAGTAGTCGATCGCTACAAGGAAGAACTTCCTCTGCCCCGATGCCATGGGAAAGGGGCCAAAGATGTCCATCCCCCATTGCGCAAAAGGCCATGGGGCACTCAAGGGTGTAAGCTCGATGGCGGGCTGTCTCTGGATATTGGCATATCTTTGGCATCAATCACACTTTTTGACATATTCAATCGAATCATGATGCATTGTCGGCCAGTAATATCCTTGGCGGAGCAACTTGTGGGATAAAGATCTAGCCCCCAAATGGTTTCCGCAGATTCCTTTATGCACCTCCCACAAGGCGTAGTCAGCTTCTGAAGGCCGAAGATATTTCAAAAGGGGCAAAGAGTATGATCTCTTGTACAACTTGCCCTCATAAAGGATGTATCGGGAGGCTTGATTTTTGAGCTTCCGAACCTCTTTTGCATCCTGGGGGAGAACCCTGTCTCTGAGATAGGTTATCAGTGGGTCGATCCAGCTGGGCTCATGGTCAATTTCCATCACGGACTGTGATTCTTCTGTACTCGGGCACTTTAGAACTTCAAAAAGAATGCCTTTGGGCAATTCGGTCGGAGCCAGCATTGCCAGCTTGGAGAGGTGGTCAGCCCTGGTATTTTTCAACCTCAGAATCTGTCTGATGTTGAAGCTGCTGAAGGCGGAGACGAGCTCCTTTACCTTTTCAAGGTATTTAGCCATGCTGTCCTCCCGCGCTTCGTAATTTTCGTTGACTTGTCCCACTACTAGTTGAGAGTCGCGTGGACCCAGAGCTGATCTATTCCTAGCTCTTTGGCGATCCTCAGTCCTGCGATCAGAGCTTCATATTCCGCTCCATTGTTCGTTGCGGGAAACTCAAAGTGCAGAGCATACTCCACGATGATTCCCTCCAGACTGATCAAGATCAGGCCCATACCTGTGCCTGACATGTTGGAAGACCCATCCACGTAGAGGGCCCAAAAGCAATCAGAGGGATCTGCTTCTTCTTTGGGGGAGTTCGATCGGGGCTTCAGGCCATCAATTTTGCCTTGTTCAGGTTCGGCCTCCTCTGGGACAGTACACTCCACTATGAAATCTGCCAATATCTGGGCCTTCACTGCTGGCCTGGGTCGATAGTTGATGTCAAACTCTGTGAGCTCGATCGCCCATTTTGCCATCCTCCCGGAGGCGTCCGCCCGGTGCAAAATCACCTTGATCAGTTGGTCGGTTAGCAGCATTACGGTGTGCCCTTGAAAGTAGGGTCGGAGCCTCCAGACTGCAATCAACAAGGCGTAAGTCAGTTTTTCTAATTTGGTATACCTAGTCTCGACGTCTCTCAACGCACGACTGACGTAGTAGATCGGCCGTTGGACTTTCGCTTCTTCTTTGACAAGGACAGCCGTGAGAGCCATGGGAGAGACCGCCAGGTATAAAAACAGTTCCTCCCCAGGCTCTGGCTTTGCCAACAGTGGGGGTGAGCCGAGGTAGCTTCTTAGTTCTTCAAATGTCTGTTGGCACTCAGGGGTCCAACAGAAGTTCTTTGGCTTCTTGAGGGTTTGAAAGAAGGGTAAGCACCATTCGGCCGACCTTGCGACGAAGCGATTCAGGGCCGCTACCATCCCTGTAAGGTGCTGAACCTCTTTTATCGACTTTGGGGCGGCCATCTCCTGGATGGCGTAAATTTTTTCTGGATTGACTTCAATCCCGCACCCCGACACCATGAAGCCCAGGAACTTTCCCGAGGTTACTCCGAAAGTGCATTTAGTCGGGTTCAGCTTCATTTTATATTTTTGGAGAGCGTCGAAGGTCTCCTCGAGATCGGCGACGTGGTCCATGAAAGATTTGCTTTTTACGAGCACATCGTCCACGTAGACCTCCATGTTGCGGCCGATCTGCTCCTTGAAGATTTTGTTCACCAACCACTGGTAGGTTGCGCCTGTATTTTTGAGGCTGAAAGGCATGACCCTATAACAGTAAAGGCCATGGTTAGTAATGAAAGCGGTCTTTTCTTCGTCTTCCGGTGCCATCCTGATTTGATTATAGTCGGAGAATGCATTCATGAAGGTGAGGAGCTTATGGCCCGAGGTCGCATCCACTAGTTGATCGATTCTGGGAAGGGGGTAGCTATCCTTTGGGCAGACCTTATTCAGCTTTTTGAAGTCTATGCACATCCTCCACTTGCTGTTTGCTTTTTTGACTAGGACAACATTGAAAATCCAATCAGGATAATTGACTTCCCTAATGAATCCGACCTTAAGGAGTTTGTCCACTTCTTCGGCTATCGCTTTCTGCCTTTCTGATGCATGACCTCAGATTTTTTTTTTCGTCGGTCGATGCTTTGGATCGACGGCCAGACGGTGCTCCATGACTTCTGTGTTGATCCCTGGCATGTCGGTCGGAACCCAAGCGAAGACGTCTGCGTTCTTTCGTAGAAAATCGATGAGATGCATTCGCACCTCTTCCCCCAGGTTGGAGCCGATCATCGCCACATGATCTGCATTCCCGTCGTTCAAAGGGATCGGTACCAAATCTTCAATTGGACCGCCCCTCTCTTCAGTGAGGTCGTCGCGAGCATCCAGTCCATCGACTGGACAGGGGTCAGATTGGTCGCTTCTTTGCAAGGCTATGTTGTAGCAGTGTCTGGCCAGGGCTTGGTCTCCTCGGACCTCTCCGATCCCCTGGTTGGTGGAGAATTTCAACTTCAAATGGTAGGTTGACACGATGGCTCGGAGAGCATTGAGGCCAGGTCGACCGAGGATTGCATTGTAGGCTGACGGTGCCTTCACCACTAGAAAATTCACCATAGCCCTGGATTGCCTTGGATATTGACCTACGGCCACAGTCAAAGTTATCATTCCCTCCACCGAAACAGCATCGCCGGTAAACCCTACTAGAGGGAAGCTAATCGGCCTCAAATGGCCGTCAAGGATAGACATTCTTGAGAAGGCGTCGTAGAACAAAATATCGGTCGAACTTCCATTATCGACGAGAATGCGGCAGACGTCGTAATTTGCTATATTCAAGAAAACTACGACCGCGTCGTTATGAGGAAATTGAACTCCCTGAGCATCTTCTTCAGTAAAGGTTATGGGCTCCTCAATCTTTTGTCGCTTGGAGGGGACGGCCAGTACGTTGGTTGCTTCCTGTCGAGATCCTCCCGAGATGGTGTTAGCGAAATCTGTCGGGGGCCGATTGTCCGACCACTCCATGCCGGCGACCATTGCCGGAGGATGTGGGGTCTGGAAAACCAGAGGCGAGGTCGGAGCCTGAGATCTGGCTGTGGAGGCCGTGGGTCATCGTGTGGATGCTTCGCGAGAAGTCATCGGGCGAGGATCCAGTGGGGGAAGGAGGAGCGGATGTCGGAGAAGATGACCAGAGGCGGTTCAGTTGAGCGCTCCTTTAAGAACAAGGGTAGTGCGAAGACACGACCCTTCCTCTAGCGCCAATCCTATTGGTGCAAAAATTTGCTTGCGTCCGAGAAGCTGGAGTCGAGGGAGTCGCGGTCGCCACCGGGACCTGCAAAAGAAGTCTAAATCGGAGGTGGTGTTGCCCAGCTATGCAACCCAAGAGGGGGGGTGAATTGGGTTTCTAAAAAATTTTAAGCCCAACAGATTACTTATGAAGAACAAAACAAAGACTTTAATTCAATATTAATTCCCTAAGGCAGGAATGCAAGAATATAATAAAGAAATAAAGTGAAGAGATAAAGCACACCACAAACACAAGGATTTATAGTGGTTCGGTGCTAACCTTGCACCTACATCCACTCCCCAAGATCCTACTTGAGAATTTCAATCCACTATCCTTTGTATTCAACCCGAATACAAAACGTCGGAAACTCCGACACTAGCTATCCCAAGCTAGATCACTTGTTTCCCGGGTACAAGTAAACTCAAAACACTCCGATTTCAGGTTCGGATCAACCTTTCCTTGTTTTGGAAATCCTCCAAAAATAAGAACAAAAACTCACAAAGAGTAAGAAAATTTTGAGCACAGATTAATACAATAACAGCTCCTTAAATGAGCGAATATAACAATAAAAGCTTTACTCAAATGAAGAACACCTTTTTTGGATTTTCTCAAAGTGGATGAACGCTTGAATGCTTGAGAAGAGGTTGATTGTTGATTGAAGATCTCTTGAAAGCTTTGAACGATCTCTAGATCAAGGTTGAAACAATAGGCGTGAAGAATTCTCTCCTTGAAAGATCTTGCTTTTCTCTTTCACAATCTCTCTGGTATATTGTGGATCCTCTCTCTTTTTTTTTTTGGATTTTTCGTTGATCTCAGGCTTTTTCTTGCAAATTTCGGATCCTTTCTTCTATTCTTCTCTTCTTTTGATTTCACGTTTGATCCGCTATTTAATCTGCAATTTCTTTCACCATTTAAAGTATTTTGTAGCATTAGAAGCAAGAGAAAATAATTTAGGTAGATAAAGAGCCGTTAGAGGATTTTTAGGAAGCATAAATGGCAATTAAAACGGGCAAAAAAATAGCCGTTGCTGACATTTCCCATCGCAGGGGTCGACTCATGAGTCGACTCATGCTTCAGGGGTCGACTCATGAGTCGACCTCTGTTGCAAAAATCAGAGAATGCGTTTCTGGAAATTCTTGGCTCAAATTAGCAGGGGTCGACTCATGAGTCGACTCATGCCTTGTGGGTCGACTCATGAGTCGACTCACAGGTCGTGCCAAGCCAGAAAACTAGCGTGCCAAGGAGAATTTTTGCGTGCCAATCAGCTCACAGTGCCATGAGTTGACTCATGAGTCGACTCATGCACTTCAAACCTTCATAACTTCAAAAATATAAGTCCAAACACAATAAAATTTTCACCAATAGATTTCAAATCATTTGTTCTACCAAATGGTACTATCAAATCAGGATTTTAGTAAAATTATGATTTTGCCTTTGAAGAGCATAAGGACTTTTTCATTTTAAAATTATTTGTATCCCTTCAATCTGCTTTGTAATCATCAAAATCAATCTAGGAGCAACAATCTCCCCCTTTTTGATGATGACAAAATATTTGAACAAAAATATTTATGTTAATGCATTAATTTCAAAAGAATCCATTATAGGTGTATATGCTTGAAAAGAGTATGATTCTTTTGGCATGTAATATAAATGCAAAAATAGTTTGTCCATTTTCTTAAAGATTTGAAAAGGGTGTTAGATCATTTTGAGTTCAAGATATATCAGAGCAAGAGAAGAGAAATAAATTTTGCAATGTATCAGAGCAAGAAAAATAATTTTTTTTTTTTTTTACAATGTTATCAGAAAAGATTTTACAATGTATCGGAGCAAGAAAATTTTATAATATATCAGAGAAAATTTCACACTGTATTAGAGCAAATGTCAGAGAAAATTTCACACTGTATCAGAGCAAATGTTATAATATATCAGAGAAACTTTCTCACTGTATCAGATCAAATGTTATAATTTATCAGAGAAACCTTCACACTGTATCGGATTAAATTTTATCATGTATCAGAGCAAGTTAAAAGAAATTGTAGGGTGTATCAGAGTAAAACAAATTTCTTAAGATGTATCAAGGTGAATAAAATTTCAAAAGATGTATCAGAGCAAGTTTGAATTTTGAAATATATCAGAGCATATAAAAAAAATACTTATTTGCATTATACTTATGATTTTGCTTTTGATGGATGACTTTTTGTTTAAGTTCTGTCTGATACCAAATTTCGATACCAAATTTCTCAAAATTTTGTTTAATCTTTCAATCATTGTTTTTGTTTAATTTCTCCAATATTTATTTAATTTCTTCAATATTTGTTTTAATCTTCCAATCTTTGTTTTTGTTTAATTTCTCCCTCTTTTTCTCATAATTTAGGGTTTTTCTTTTTGTCTAATTTCAATTTTTGTTTTTGTTTAATTTCTCCCCCTTTTTGACATCATCAAACATAGTTAACTCTTCCTTTTCTTTTTCTGAAATATTCTTTATTTTCTTCCTCTTTAGAGTTTTTCACAGATGTTTGCTCCCCCTTAATATAGCAATTATCAACAGCAAACAACAACAAGGAGAAGACATAATTTCAACAAGAAGAAAATATATAACCAAAATATGATCATTACAAAGAGGTAGAAATATAGGTAAAAGATGATTCCATTAATATCATAATTATTTCAATACATTATTCTTAAAAATAAAATTCAACCAGCTAATTGTCAATACATGGCCCCAAGGTATAGATCCTAGAACAAGATACTAACTCCTAGGACCTAGTAAAGATCAAGATAAGTCAATGATCGGAGTCATCAGATATAGGGTGAGGAGATGATGGATCAGAAGTGCGTCCTCTACCCCGTCTGCCTCTGCCACGAGTAGGAGAGCGAGATGAACTGGGAGGCTGAGAACGCTGAGATGCTAGGGACTGAACAGAAAGGGTGAGTCTAATAGAATCAAGTACGTTCAGTGCTCTAGAAACAGATTGAAGTAGAGCAGTGAACTGGGTGGTAGCATGCTCACTTGATCCTCGGATCTCTTTCCTCAGTAATTCATATCCACCTTCTAGTGCTCCTCTGAGCCTGCCAGCCTCTGCAGTGAGGTCTGTGACCTCAAAAGTAGACTCCTGTGGCTGGGGATGGGCCAATGCAAGGACTTGCCCCTGCAAGTCAAGAACTCTGCCAGTCAGTCTCCAGACTGTGTCCTCAAGCTGCTGGATCCTGATGGACTGATCTGAAATCATCTGAAACACAATGAAGATGTGGGGAGTAATGGTCTGATCAGAAGAGGTAGCTCCAGGTGCAAAAGAAGTACTACTCCACTGGCTAGACAGCAAAGAAGCCACACGCTGTGAAATATGCTCGATCTGATCATCAGCCAGTCTGAACTCTGAATGAGGTGCTCTACTCTCTGGCTGATACACTGGTGTGGGCATCCTAGTAAACTCAGAAGGGCCAGCTTCAGTATCAGGAATGAACTGGGTATCTGGTGAAGCTGCCCTGAAGTCATGTACAGGAGAAGATGGACCTTCTTCTTCTACTCTGCCTTCAGTTCTGTCTTCAGCTCTTTCCTCAACTCTCTCCTCAGTTCTTTCTTCAGAGCCCTTGATCCAACCACCAACAGTCTTTATAATTCCCATTCGGTGCAGGCTGTGTTGGTTGAAAGTGTCCACATGTGAGAGCTTGGTAGCAGCCTCCCCCTCACAACTAACTCCAAACCTCCTAAATACTCTAGTAAGGGCCATACCATAAGGCAAGTGTGCCTTGGATGTTGCTCCTAGATTGATTTTGATGATTACAAAACAGTTTGAAGGGATACAAATATTTTTTATTTTGAAAAAGTCCTTATGCTCTACAGGGGCAAAATCATAATTTCATCAAAACTCTGATTTGATAGTATCATCTTGTAGAGCAAATGATTTGTGATCTATTGGTGAAGATTTCATTATTTTTGGACTTATATTTTTGAAGTTATGAAGGTTTGAAGTTCATGAGTCGACTCATGAGTCGACTCATGGCACAATGAGCTGATTGGCACGCAAAAATCCTGTTGGCACGCGACCTTTTTTGGCTTGGCACGGCTTGTGAGTCGACTCATGAGTCGACCCACAAGGCATGAGTCGACTCATGAGTCGACCTCTGTTTGTGTGGGCCAAAATTTCCAGAAACTTATTTTTCTGGATGTTGCATCAGAGGTCGACTCATGAGTCGACCCCTGAAGCATGGGTCGACTCATGAGTCGACCCCTGCGACGGGATTTGCCTGTAACGGCTAGTTTTTTGCCAGATTTAGTTGCTTTTAATGCTCACTTTTTGTGCTCTAACGGCTCTTTTTCTGTCTAGTTTGTTTTCCTTTGTTTCTTAAGGCTATAAAAGGTTTCAAAAGGTGGAAAACAAGAAGGAGGGACATCAAATATCCAAGAGGCATTCAAGAGATTTGAAAAGAAAAAAAGAAAGAGCATTCAAGAGGGCATTCAAGTGCATTCAAGAGAGGATTTCTCAAGCCAACTTCTCAATCTCATTCAAGAGCTCATTTAAAGCCTTTAAGAAGCCTTCAATCAAAGCTCACCAACTCCTCAAGCTTTTATTCCTTTTCTCATCCATTTTGAGAAAATCAAAGAAGGGCTTCTTCTTTTGAGTAAAGCGTATTTATTGTTATTCTCGCTCATTTAAGGAGCTATTCTTGTACTTATTTGTACTCTAAACTGATTTTATCTTGTGAGTAATTGTTTTATTTTGGAGGGTTTCCAAAACAAGGAAAGGTTGATCCGAACCTGAAATCGGAGTGTATTGGGTCGGCTTGTACCCGAGAAACAAGTAGACTAGCTTGAGATAGCTAGTGTCGGAGGTTCCGACGTCTGTATTCGGGTTGAATACAAAGTATAGTGGATTGGAATTCCCAAGTAGGAGCTTGGGGAGTGGATGTAGGTGCAAGGTTGGCACCGAACCACTATAAATCCTTGTGTTTGTGGCATGCTTTATTGTTTCTCTTTAATTCTTCATTATATCCTTGCATTCTTGCTTTAAGCAATTAATCTCAAACTAAAGTCTCTCTCCTCATTCATCAAGCTTTTGATATATATTTTTCATAAGTAATTAGTTAAGCTTAAATTTTTTAAAACCCAATTCACCCCCCCTCTTGGGTTGCATAGCTGGGCAACAAGTGGTATCAGAGCCCGGTGCTCTAGCCCTTCTTTGATCTAACAATCAAAGAGCCAAAGATCTATGGCAACCCACGTCGGCACTTCTCTAGCCGAGGGGCAATGCACCAACCGACCTCCACTTTTCAATGGGTCTAATTACACCTATTGGAAAGCTCGGATGAAGATATTCATACAAGTACTAGACTATGATATGTGGAGTATCATAGTGAACGGTCCTCACACACCCACCAAGATTATAGATGGTGAGGAGTCAACCAAACCCGAAAGAGAATGGGATGAGGTTGATAAGAAATTGGTACAATTAAATGCTAAAGCTATGAATATTCTTTATTGTGTACTTGATGCAAATGAATTTAATCGCATTTCTACCTGTGCATCTGCTAAAGAAATATGGGATAGGTTAGAAGTAACCCATGAGGGAACAAATCAAGTAAAAGAGTCCAAAATAAACATGCTTGTACATAAATATGAGCTATTTAAAATGGAGCATGATGAGTCCATAACTGCTATGTTTACTCGTTTTACTGATATAATTAATGGTTTGAAGAGTCTTGGCAAATCTTATACTAACAGTGAGCTTGTAAGAAAAATTCTCAGGTCATTGCCAAGAACTTGGGAAGCCAAGGTGACTGCCATCCAAGAAGCAAAGGACTTGAACACTCTACCTCTAGAAGAGCTTCTTGGATCCTTGATGACTCATGAGCTTAGCATGAAGCAACATCAAGAGGATGAAGTCAAAAAGAAAAGAACCATTGCCCTCAAATCCACAGCTTCTCCTGATGAAGAAATTGACGACACAAAAGATGAAGAACAGGATGAAGAGATGGCACTCATCACCCGGAGATTCAAGAAGTTCCTAAGAAAAAGGAAGCAGGGGATGAGAAAGAGACCTTTCACAAAAGGGGAACAAAGCAAAGAAAAAGAAAAAGATCAACCCCTTATATGCTATGAGTGCAAAAAGCCGGGGCATTTCAAATCCGAATGTCCACAACTGAAGAAAGGTCCCAAAAAGTTTAAGAAGAAGGCAATGATGGCCACATGGAGTGCGAGCGATGACTCAAGCTCCGATGAGGAGACTTCAACAGAACAAGCCAACCTGTGCCTTATGGCACATGAAAATGAGGTAATTTCTGAAATCCCTAGTGAATTCACTTTTGAAGAATTGCATGAAGCCTTCAATGATTTAATTGATGAATTGAAGAAACTAGGAATGAAAAATAAAGAACTGAAATTGAAAAATCAATCCTTAGTAAAACAAGCTGAAAACCTTTCAATTGAAAAATCCACTTTGCTTCAAGAGAACCAAAGCCTAAAGAATGATATTAACAAGCTGAAACCTATAGTAGATAAGTTCACCTTAAGTTCAAACAAACTAAATATGATTCTTGAAAATCAAAAGGCCGTATATGATAAGGCTGGACTTGGTTATAACCCCTTAAAGAAACAAAAATTTCTGAAAAATATTTATGTAAACTATTCAAGTAACAAGTCTACCAATATTACTTGTTTTAAATGTGGTAAAATAGGACATAAATCTTACACTTGTGCAAACACAACTATAAAGAAAATATGGGTTCCAAAAGGAACCATTTTGACTAACCAAAAAGGACCCAAGAAAGCTTGGGTACCTAAAACAAAAACTTGACATTTGTTTGCAGGTGTGTCTAGCATCCCATGGAGAAAACAGGAAATGGTATCTGGACAGTGGATGCTCGAGACACATGACTGGTGATGAATCACAATTCATCACGCTTGATGCTAAGGATGGAGGGATGGTCACCTTTGGAGATAATGGCAAAGGAAAGATCATCGGGATAGGTAACATTGGTATCACTCCCTCCAAATATATTGAAAATATTTTGTTAGTTAAAGGTTTAAAGCATAACTTACTTAGCATTAGTCAATTTTGTGATAAAGGGTATAAAGTTATTTTTGAATCATCTGTTTGTATTGTGACTAGTCCTATTAATGATGGTATCAAATTTATAGGTCATAGACATGGCAATGTTTATATGGTAGATCTAAATGATTTAGCCAAATTAGACATGCAATGTCTAGTATCCTTAAATGCTAAAATTAATGAGACTAGTTGGCTTTGGCATCGTAGACTTGCTCACATTAGCATGCATTCTCTTTCAAAATTAATTAAGAAAGAATTAGTTCATGGCTTGCCTAAACTGAATTTTGAAAAAGATAGAATTTGTGATGCATGTCAACTAGGTAAGCAAACTAGAGTTTCATTTAAATCCAAAAATATTGTTTCAACTTCTAGACCTTTAGAGCTTTTGCATATGGACTTATTTGGACCAACTAGAACCACTAGTCTGGGAGAAAAATGATATGGTTTTGTAATTATAGATGATTACTCTCGTTTTACTTGGGTTTTCTTTTTGGCACACAAAGATGAAACTTTTCATATTTTCACTAAATTTCATCGAAAAGTCACTAATGAAAAAGGATTTTCATTCAAAATATTAGAAGTGATCATGGAACTGAATTTGAAAATCAAGACTTTGAAAAATTTTGTGATGAAAATGGAATTGGCCATAACTTCTCTGCTCCTAGAACACCCCAACAAAATGGGGTAGTTGAAAGGAAAAACAGAACTTTAGAAGAAATGGCCCGTACCATGCTTTGTGAAAGCAACCTTCCAAGATATTTTTGGGCGGAAGCTATTAACACAGCATGTTACATTCTAAATCGTGCTTTAATTAGACAATTTTTTAAGAAAACCCCCTATGAACTTTGGAAAGGAAGAAAACCAAATATTGCATATTTTCATGTTTTTGGTTGCCGATGTTTTGTATTAAATAATGGTAAGGAAAGACTTGGTAAATTTGATGCAAAATCAGATGAAGCAATCTTTCTGGGTTACTCCTCCACTAGTAAAGCTTTTAGAGTTTTTAATAAAAGAACCCTAATAGTTGAGGAGTCCATTCATGTTGTCTTTGATGAATCTAACGATCTTCCTTCGAGGAAGAATGAGGGTGTTGATGATGCAGATCCATTAATAGAAGATATGAAGGAGATCACTCTGAAAGATTCAGCTACTCCAGAGGACAAGGGACAAGAAGACAAACAAGATGAGAGAGGTGAAGAAATTCAAGAACAACCTCAAGGTACAGATGACCTACCCAAGGAATGGAGGTATGTTCACAACCACCCTAAGGAATTAATTATTGGTGATCCTATGCATGGGGTAAAAACTCGTTCTTCACTAAGAGAAGTGTTTAATCATTGTACTTTTGTATCTCATCTTGAACCAAAAACCATTGAAGAAGCTGAAAAAGATCATAATTGGATTAATGCAATGCAAGAAGAACTTAATCAATTTGAAAGAAATAATGTTTGGACTTTGGTTTCAAGACCTAAAAACTGTTCAATAATTGGCACAAAATGGGTCTTTAGAAACAAATTAGATGAGCATGGCAATGTAATTAGAAATAAAGCAAGATTGGTTGCTAAAGATATAATCAAGAAGAAGGAATTGATTTTGATGAAACCTTTGCACCTGTTGCTAGATTAGAAGCTATTAGACTTCTACTTGCATATGCTTGCTTTATGAAATTCAAATTATTTCAAATGGATGTTAAAAGTGCATTTTTAAATGGATTTATTACTGAAGAAGTTTATGTAGAACAACCCCCTGGATTTGAAAATCATGCTTTTCCTAATCATGTTTTTAAATTAAATAAAGCTTTATATGGATTAAAACAAGCACCTAGAGCATGGTATGATAGACTAAGCAAATTTTTACTAAATAATGATTTTTCAAGAGGTAATGTAGATACAACCCTCTTTATCAAAAGAAATCAAAATGATATGTTAGTTATACAAATTTATGTTGATGACATAATTTTTGGGTCTACTAATGAATCTCTTTGTCAAGACTTTGCTAAGCTTATGCAGGGGGAGTTCGAGATGAGCATGATGGGAGAACTCACCTTCTTCCTCGGACTCCAAATCAAACAATCAAAAGAGGGAATCTCCATCGCCCAAAGCAAGTACACCAAGGAACTACTCAAAAGATTTGGAATGGAGAACTCCAAACCCATTGGCACACCAATGAGTCCCTCATGTAAGCTTGACAAGGATGATGAAGGTAAATGTGTAGACTTAAAATATTATAGAGGCATGATTGGATCATTATTGTATCTAACTGCAAGTAGGCCTGATATCATGTTTAGTGTTTGTTTATGTGCTAGATATCAATCTAATCCTAAAGAATCTCATTTGAATGCTGTTAAAAGAATCCTTAGATACTTAAATGGTACTCAAACTTTAGGGTTATGGTACTCTAAGGACTCACAAATTGATCTATTAGGATATTCTGATGCTGACTTTGCTGGATGTAAATTAGATAGAAAAAGCACAAGTGAAACTTGTCAATTTCTTGGAGTTAACCTAATCTCATGGTTTAGCAAGAAACAAAATTCGGTAGCACTGTCTACGGCTGAGGCCGAATACATTGCAGCCGGAAGTTGTTGTGCTCAAATCTTGTGGATTAAGCAACAACTCGAAGACTTTGGAATTAAACTTAATGAAACACCAATAAGATGTGACAACACAAGTGCCATAAATCTATCTAAAAATCCTATTCAACACTCAAGATCCAAACATATTGAAATAAGACATCACTTCATAAGAGAACATGTTCAAAACAAAAATATAATTCTTGAATATGTTTGCACCGAAAATCAATTAGCTGATATCTTTACAAAGGTCCTTAGTGAGGATAGATTCTGTGAAATTAGGAGAAATCTAGGAATTCTTGATCCATTTGTCTGAATTAATTTTTCAATTTCCAATGATTTATTGTCAAAATTTCTTAGAGCTTAATTTCCAACACTTTTCTTGGTCCCAAAAGCTTAAGTTTTTCATTCTAAAAACTTATCTTAGAGCTAAACTCCTTCTCCCCAAATTTCAAATTTTTTTGGAATTTATCCACATTTTTCCTGATTTTCTGAACTTCATGAGTCGACCCCCATGAGTCGACTCAATGGCAAACTTGTAAATCCCACCAACTTCCAAACGGGCTTAAGGTTTTTATATAAGGATTGCTGTTCGTGAGCCGACCCACACGGTCGTCTTCTTCCTTCCAAAACCCATCCTCCCCACTTCCATTAGCTCCCATTCCAAGACCCAAGCTTGTGGAACTTCTCCCGCCTTCTCTCCACTGCAAATCGCCTCTTGGGGAAAGGTCTTTTTGTGACTTCTTCCCTTGTTCATCACGGTTGGAGCGTGCCCTAGCACTCCACCGTCCCTCTCAAATCCACCCGTTTTCTCCACCATAATTCCATTTCACTCTCTTGTGATCCTTCCTCCACTCTTTCACTTGCTCCTCAAGTCTCCTCGCCTGCTATTGAAGAGATTATGGCTCCAAAGATGAAGCTTCCCCAAAGGAGAAAGTCTGTCTGAGAACTTGAAGAAAATGTCAGAAAGAAAAGGCAAGCGGCACAGTCCTCCACTGCTCCCACTCCAACTTCAGTTCAAGGTCCTTCTCATTCCTCTCAAAGCCCCAGTAAGAACCCTCTTTCAGATAGAAAAGTAGAAATCGGGAAAAACATAGACTTCCGGTTCTTTGAAAATGAGGGATTTTCTTTTGCAACCAAGATCAAAAATCAAGGATGGAGTTTTTACTGTACCCTTAAAGAAGTTACCTATGTTGACCTAGTTAGGGAGTTTTATCAGAATCTAATTTATGGAAATGGGTCAGTAACTTCAACTGTAAAAGGGATTGATATTTGTCTGAATCCTGTTATCTTGGGGGAGATTTTACATTTGCCTAGTGAAGGTTTTGCATATATGGAACTCCCTGTGAAAGAAGAAGGTGTTAGTGTTATTCTTGGGGGTGCCTACCAAGGGAATCTGAATAAACTGGAAGCAAAGATATTACCTATAGAGATGAGAGTTTTACATCAAATGGTCACCAAACTCTTCTTCCCTAGGAGTGGTAGGCACGATCTACTGTCTGGCAGGGATATATGTATTATGTTTCACATTATCACACAGACCCCCCTAAACCTCCCGGCACTTATGATTGAGGCCATGAGAGAAACTCTGAACAGATCTAAGGCACATTTGCCTTTTGGTATGGCCCTGACTAGAGTTTTTAGGAGGTTTGGTGTTAGCTGTGAGGGGGAGGCTCCTACCAAGCTATCTCATGTTGATACTTTCAACCTACACACCTTGCACCGAATGGGTTTCACAAAGACTGGTGGTGGTTGGATCAGGGGAGCTGAGGAGAGAGCTGAGGAGAGAGCTGGAGACAGAACTGAAGTCAGAGCCGAAGAAGAAGAAGATCCATCATCTCCTATTCATGACTTCAGGACAGCTTCACCAGATATACAGTTCTTTCCGGATCCAGAGGCTGACCCTTCGGAGTTTACCAGGATGCCCACACCAGTGCATCAGCCAGAGACCAGAGCACCTCCGTCAGAGTTCACACTGTCTGATGATCAGATTGAGCGGATTTCACAGCGTGTGGCTTCATTATTGACTAGTCAGTGGAGCAGTACTACATTTGCACCAGGGGTTACTTCTTCTGATCAGACTTTGACTCCCCACATCTCCACAGTGTATCAGATGATGACAGACCAGTCCATCCGGATTCAGCAGCTTGAGGGCACTATTTTGAGATTGACTGGCAGAGTCCTTGACTTGCAGGGGCAAGTCCTTGACTTGGCCCATCCTCAGCCACAGGAGTCTTCGATTGAGGTCACTGATCTCACTGCAGAGGCTGGCAGACTTAGAGGAGCTCTTGAGGGCGGTTATGAGTTACTAAGGAAGGAGATCAGAGGATCGAGTGACTATGCGACTACCCAGTTCACTGCTCTTCTTCAAGCTATTTCCAGGGCACTGACTGTACTTGATTCCATCAGACTTACCCTTTCTGTTCAGTCCCTAGCTTCTCAGCGTTCTCAGCCACCCAGTTCCTCCCGCTCGCCTGCTCGTACCAGTACTTCCACTCGTGCCAGAGGCAGACGGGGTAGAGGACGCACTTCTGATTCAGATCCATCTGCTCCTTATCACATTTCTGATGATTCCGATCATTGACTTATCTTGATCATTTCTAGATCCTAGGTGTTAGTGTTTTGTCCTTTCTAGGATCTGTATTTTGGGGCCATGTATTGACATGTGCTAGTTGACTTTGTATGTTATGATCTATGTACTGAAACAATTATGGTTTTATGATATCATCTTTTTTTCTTTGTAATGATGTTTATCATACTTTGGTTATATATTTCTCCTTTGTGGAATATTGTCTTCTCTTTGTGGTATTATCATCTTATGATTGCTGTTAATAGTTGCTACATTAAGGGAGAGTAAACTCTACAGAAGAAGAAATTAAAGAATGCTTCACAAAAAGGAGGAGTTAACCTTGTGTGATGATGTCAAAAAGGGGGAGAAATTAAACAAAAAGAAATCCATCAAAAGCAAAAAACTACAAATTATGATTATGAGAAATTAATCAATTGAAAATTTTAAGTACAAATCCCAAGTAAATCCCGAGTATACTGCCAATAAGTACCTTTTAAAATTACTTATACTCTGATTTGCTGTAAACATTTGGATATGTTCTGATAAGCTCCAACCTACTCTGATATATTGAATACATTGCTCTGATACATTGAAAAACTGTTTTTACTACTCTGATACATTGCTAAATTTTTCTCTGATACATTGTAAAATTGTCTTCCCTACACTGATACATTGCAAGATTTTCATTTCTCTTGCTCTGATACATCTTAAACTTAAATGCTCTAATACTCTTTCCAAATCAACTATTCAATATGCTTTGGCATACATGACTAGTTTTGAGAATTGAGAAAATTTTTCAAAATACAGTTTGCTCTGATAATAAAATCAAATTTTCTGCTCTAACACCAAAACAATTATCCAATGAGCATATCTTCCAATCTTTAAGCAAATGGACAAACTATTTATGCATATAACCATTTGTATCACATGCCAAAAGAATCATACTCTTTTTAAGCATATGCACCTAAAATGCAATCTTTTGAAATTCATGATTCATATAAATGCTTTTGTTCAAATATTTTGCCATCATCAAAAAGGGGGAGATTGTTGCTCCTAGATTGATTTTGATGATTACAAAACAGTTTGAAGGGATACAAATATTTTTTATTTTGAAAAAGTTCTTATGCTCTACAGGGGCAAAATTGTAATTTCATCAAAACTCTGATTTGATAGTATCATCTTGTAGAGCAAATGATTTGTGATCTATTGGTGAAGATTTCATTATTTTTGGACTTATATTTTTGAAGTTATGAAGGTTTGAAGTTCATGAGTCGACTCATGAGTCGACTCATGGCACAATGAGCTGATTGGCACGCAAAAATCCTGTTGGCACGCGACCTTTTTTGGCTTGGCACGGCTTGTGAGTCGACTCATGAGTCGACTCACAAGGCATGAGTCGACTCATGAGTCGATCTCTGTTAGTGTGGGCCAAAATTTCCAGAAACTTATTTTTCTGGATGTTGCATCAGAGGTCGACTCATGAGTCGACCCCTGAAGCATGGGTCGACTCATGAGTCGACCCCTGCGACGGGATTTGCCTGTAACGGCTAGTTTTTGGCCAGATTTAGTTGCTTTTAATGCTCACCTTTTGTGCTCTAACGGCTCTTTTTCTGCCTAGTTTGTTTTCCTTTGTTTCTTAAGGCTATAAAAGGTTTCAAAAGGTGGAAAACAAGAAGGAGGGACATCAAATATCCAAGAGGCATTCAAGAGATTTGAAAAGAAAAAAAGAAAGAGCATTCAAGAGGGCATTCAAGTGCATTCAAGAGAGGGTTTCTCAAGCCAACTTCTCAATCTCATTCAAGAGCTCATTTAAAGCCTTCAAGAAGCCTTCAATCAAAGCTCACCAACTCCTCAAGCTTTTATTCCTTTTCTCATCCATTTTGAGGAAATCAAAGAAGGGCTTCTTCTTTTGAGTAAAGCGTATTTATTATTATTCTCGCTCATTTAAGGAGCTATTCTTGTACTTATTTGTGCTCTAAACTGATTTTATCTTGTGAGTAATTGTTTTGTTTTGGAGGGTTTCCAAAATAAGGGAAGGTTGATCCGAACCTGAAATCGGAGTGTATTGGGTCGGCTTGTACCCGAAAAACAAGTAGACTAGCTTGAGATAGCTAGTGTCGGAGGTTCCAACGTCTGTATTCGGGTTGAATACAAAGTATAGTTGATTGAAATTCCCAAGTAGGAGCTTGGGGAGTGGATGTAGGTGCAAGGTTGGCACCGAACCACTATAAATCCTTGTGTTTGTGGCATGCTTTATTGTTTCTCTTTAATTCTCCATTATATCCTTGCATTCTTGCTTTAAGCAATTAATCTCAAACTAAAGTCTCTCTCCTCATTCATCAAGCTTTTGATATATATTTTTCATAAGTAATTAGTTAAGCTTAAATTTTTTAAAACCCAATTCACCCCCCCTCTTGGGTTGCATAGCTGGGCAACATTGGATCTGTTCAAAGTTTCTCTCATGGCCTCTATCATAAGTGCAGGGAGGTTTAGGGGGGTCTGAATGATGATATGAAACATGACACATACATCTTTGCCAGATAGTAGATCATGCCTACCACTCCTAGGAAAGAAGAGTTTTGTTACAATCTGATGCAGGACCCTCATCTCAATGGATAATAGCTTTGCTTCCAATTTGTTTAAACTTCCTGAAAAAGCTTCTCCTAAGATAATTCTGATCCCTTCTTCTTTAATTGGGAGTTCCATATATGAGTATCCTTCACTAGGCAACTGAAGTATTTCTCCCAATATCCTAGAATCCAAGCATATGTCAATCCCCTTGACAGTTGAAGTCACTGACCCGTTTCCATAATGTAGGTTCTGGTAGAACTCTCTAACTAGATCAACATAGGTGACTTCCTTAAGAGAGCAATAAAGTTCCCATCCTTGATTTTTGATCTTACTTGCAAAAGTAAAGCCTTCTTTCTCAAAGAACCAAAAATATATATTTTTTCCGGTTTCTACTTTTCTATTAGAAAGAAGATTTACACTGGGACTTATGGAGGATTGAGAGAGACCTTGAGCAGGTACTGAAACTGGATCGGGAACACTGGAAGACTGAGCATGCCTTTTCTTTCGGACAATTTTCTCAGGCTCACGGATTGATTTCCTTCTTTGGGGAAGTTTCATCTTTGGAGCCATATCCAATAAAGTAGCAGACAAGAAGACTTGAATTGAGTGGAGGAGAGATCACAAGAGAGTAAAGAGGAATTTTAGTGGAGAAAAGAAGTAAATTTTGGAAGTTCGGTGAAGTGCTAGGGCACGTTCCAACCGCGCCAAGCAAAGCGAGAAAGCACAGAAAATCCTTTTGAAGGAGGCGATTTTTGGTGGAGAGGAGGGAGAATTGCCTCAAAATTGATCCTTGGATTTGGAGCAAGAAGAGTTGGAGAAGACGGCTTTTGGAAGAAGAACGATGGGAAGATGAGTCGTCTCACAAACAGTAACCCTTATAAAAACAATGAACCCGTTGAAAGTTGGTGGGATTTACAAGTTTGCCATTGAGTCGACTCATGGGGGTCGACTCATGAAGTTCAGAAATTCAGGAAAAATGCAAATAAATTCCAAAAAAATTCAAAATTTTGGGAGAAGGAATTTTGCTCAATGATAAGTTTTTAGAGTGATAAATCTGAGCTTTTGGGACCAGGATAGATGTTGAAAATTGAGCTCTAAGAGTTTTTGACATCTATTCTTTGGAAATTGAGAAATTTCAGACAAATGGATCTAGAATTCCTAGATTTCTCCTAATTTCACAGAATCTATTTTCACTAAGGGCCTTTGTAAAGATATCGGCTAATTGATTTTCAGTGCAAACATATTCAAGAATTATATTTTGTTTTGAACATGTTCTCTTATGAAATGATGTCTTATTTCAATATGTTTAGATCTTGAGTGTTGAATTGGATTTTTAGATAGATTTATGGCACTTGTATTATCATATTTTATTGGTGCTTCATTAAGTTTGATTCCAAAATCTTCGAGTTGTTGCTTAATCCACAAGATTTGAGCACAACAACTTCCGGCTGTAATGTATTCGGCCTCAGCCGTAGACAGTGCCACCGAATTTTGTTTCTTGCTAAACCATGAGATTAGGTTTACTCCAAGAAATTGGCAAGTTCCACTTGTGCTTTTTCTATCTAATTTACATCCAGCAAAATCAGCATTAGAATATCCTAACAAATTAATTTATGAGTCCTTAGAGTACCATAACCCTATAGTTTGTGTACCATTTAAGTATCTAAGGATTCTTTTAACAGTATTCAAATGAGATTCCTTAGGATTAGATTGATATCTTGCACATAAGCAAACACTAAACATGATATCAGGCCTACTTGCAGTTAGATATAATAATGAGCCAATCATACCTCTATAGTATTTTAAGTCTACGCTTTTACCTTCATCATCCTTGTCAAGCTTACTTGTGGGACTCATTGGTGTGCCAATTGGTTTGCAGTTCTCCATTCCAAATCTTTTGAGTAGTTCCTTGGTGTACTTGCTTTGGGTGATGGAGATTCCCTCTTTTGATTGTTTGATTTGGAGTCCGAGGAAGAAGGTGAGTTCTTCCATCATGCTCATCTCGAACTCTCCCTGCATAAGCTTAGCAAAGTCTTGACAAAGGGATTCATTAGTAGACCCAAAAATTATATCATCAACGTAAATTTGTATAATTAGCATATCATTTTGGTTTCTTTTAATAAATAGGGTTGTATCTACATTACCTCTTGAGAAACCATTATTTAATAGAAATTTGCTTAGCCTTTCATACCATGCTCTAGGTGCTTGTTTTAGACCATATAAAGCTTTATTTAATCTAAAGACATGATTGGGAAAAGCATGATTTTCAAATCCAGGGGGTTGTTCTACATATACTTCTTCAGAGATATATCCATTTAAAAATGCACTTTTAACATCCATTTGAAATAGTTTGAATTTCATAAAGCAAGCATAAGCAAGTAGAAGTCTAATGGCTTCTAATCTAGCAACAGGTGCAAAGGTTTCATCAAAATCAATTCCTTCTTCTTGATTATATCCCTTAGCAACCAGTCTTGCTTTATTTCTAATTATATTTCCATGCTCATCTAATTTGTTTCTAAAGACCCATTTTGTTCCAATTATTGAATAATCTTTATGTCTTGATACTAAGGTCCAAACATTATTTCTTTCAAATTGATTAAGTTCTTCTTGCATAGCATTAATCCAGTTATGATCATTTTCAGCTTCTTCAAAAGTTTTAGGTTCAAGTTGAGATACAAATGCTCAATGATTAAGTACATCTCTAAGTGAAGAACGGGTTTTTACCCCATGCATAGGATCACCAATTATTAACTCCTTAGGGTGGTTGTGAACATACCTCCATTCCTTGGGTAAGTCATTTGTACCTTGAGGTTGTTCTTGAATTTCTTCACCTTTCTCATTTTGTTTGACTTCTTGATCCTTGTCTTCTGGAGTTGCTGAGTCTTTCAGAGTGATCTCCTTCATACCTTCTATTAGTGGATCTGCATCATCAACACCCTCATTCTTCCTTGAAGGAAGATCGTTAGATTCATCAAAGACAACATGTATGGACTCCTCAACTACTAAAGTTCTTTTGTTGAACACTCTAAATGTTTTACTAGTGGAGGAGTAACCTAGAAAGATTGCTTCATCTGATTTTGCATCAAATTTACCAAGTTTTTCTTTACCATTATTTAATACAAAACATCGGCAACCAAAAATATGAAAATATGCAATATTTGGTTTTCTTCCTTTCCAAAGTTCATAGGGGGTTTTCTTTAAAAAATATCTAATTAAAGCATGATTTAAAATGTAACATGCTGTGTTAATTGCTTCCGCCCAAAAATATTTTGGAAGGTTGCTTTCACAAAGCATGGTACGGGCCATTTCTTCTAAGGTTCTGTTTTTCCTTTCAACTACCCCATTCTGTTGGGGTGTCCTAGGAGCAGAGAAGTTATGGCCAATTCCATTTTCATCACAAAAATTTTCAAAGTCATGATTTTCAAATTCTGTTCCATCATCACTTCTAATATTTTGAATTAAAAATTATTTTTCATTAGTGACTTTTCGATAAAATTTAGTGAAAATTTGAAAAGTTTCATTTTTGTGAGCTAAAAAGAAAACCCAAGTAAAACGAGAGTAATCATCAATTATTACAAATCCATATCATTTTCCTCCTAGACTAGTGGTTCTAGTCGGTCCAAATAAATCCATATGTAAGAGCTCTAAAGGTCTAGAAGTTGAAACAGTATTTTTGGATTTAAATGATACTCTAGTTTGTTTACCTAATTGGCATGCATCACAAATTCTATCCTTTTCAAAATTCAGTTTTGGCAAACCGAGAACTAAATCCTTTTTAATTAATTTTGAGAGAGAATGCATGCTAATGTGTGCAAGTCTACGATGCCACAGCCAACTAGTCTCATTTATTTTAGTACTTAAGGAAACTAGGCATTGCATGTCTAATTTAGTTAAATCATTCAAGTCTACCATATAAACATTGCCATGCCTATATCCTATAAATTTAATGCCATCGTTAATAGGACTCGTCACAATGCAAACAGATGATTCAAAACTTACTTTATATCCTTTATCACAGAATTGACTAATGCTAAGTAAGTTATGCTTTAAACCTTTAACTAATAAAACATTCTCAATGTATTTGGAGGGAGTGATACCAATGTTACCTATCCCGATGATCTTTCCTTTGCCATTATCTCCAAAGGTGACCATCCCTCCATCCTTAGCATCAAGCGTGACGAATTGTGATTCATCACCAGTCATGTGTCTCGAGCATCCGCTGTCAAGATACCATTTTCTGTTTCCTTCTTGGGATGCTAGACACACCTGCAAGCAAAGGTCACGTTTCTGTCTTAGGTACCCAAGCTTTCTTGGGTCCTTTCAGGTTAGTCAGAATGGTTCCTTTTGGAACCCATATTTTCTTTGTGTTTGCATATTTGTTAATAAGACATGTGTATGATTTATGTCCTATTCTTCCACATTTAAAACAAGTAATATTTGTAGACTTGTTACTTGAATAATTTACATAAATATCCTTCAGAAATTTTTGTTTCTTCAGGGGTTTATAACCAAGTCCAGCCTTATCATATATAGCTTTCTGATTTTCAAGGATCATATTTAGTTTGTTTGAACTTAAGGTGAACTTATCTACTATAGATTTCAGCTTGTTCATTTCATCCTTTAAGTTTTGATTTTCTTGAATCAAGGTGAATTTTTCAATTGAAAGATTTTCAGCTTGTTTCACTAAGGACTGATTTTCCAATTTCAGCTCTTTGTTTTTCTTCCCTAGTTTCTTTAATTCATCAATTGAATCATAGAATGCTTCATGCAATTCTTCAAAAGTAAATTCACTAGTGGATTCAGAAGTTACCTCATTTTCATGTGCCATCAGGTACAGGTTGGCTTGTTCTGTTGAGGTTTTCTCGTCGGAGCTTGAGTCATCACTCGCACTCCAGGTCGCCATCATTGCCTTCTTTTTGAACTTCTTTGGACCTTTCTTCAATTGTGGACATTCGGATCTGAAATGTCCTGGCTTCTTGCACTCGTAGAATATAGGGGGTTGATCTTTCTCCTTTTCTTTGCTTTGATCCCCTTTTGTGAATTTCTTTCTCATCCCCTGTTTCTTTTTTCTTAGAAACTTCTTAAATTTTCGGGTGATGAGAGCCATCTCTTCATCCTGATCTTCATCTTCAGAGTCATCCGTTTCATAATCAGACGAAGTTGTGGATTTGAGGGCAATGATTCTTTTCTTTTTGACTTCATCCTCTTGATGTTGCTTCATGCTAAGTTCATGAGTCATCAAGGATCCAAGAAGCTCTTCTAGAGGTAGAGTGTTCAAGTCCTTTGCTTCTTGGATGGCGGTCACCTTGGCTTCCCAAGTTCTTGGCAGTGACCTGAGAATCTTCCTTACAAGTTCACTATTAGTATAAGATTTGCCAAGACTCTTTAAACCATTGATTATATCAGTAAAACGAGTAAACATAGCAGTTATGGACTCATCATGCTCTATTTTGAACAATTCATATTTATGTACAAGCATGTTTATTTTAGACTCTTTTACTTGATTTGTTCCCTCATGGATGACTTCTAACCTATTCCATATTTCTTTAGTAGATGCACAAGTAGAAATGCGATTAAATTCACTAGCATCTAGTGCACAATAAAGAACATTCATGGCTTTGGCATTTAATTGTGCCAATTTCTTGTCAACCTCATCCCATTCTTTCTCGGGTTTGGTTGACTCCTCACCATCTATAATCTTGGTGGGTGTGTGAGGACCATTCACTATGATACTCCACATATCATAGTCGAGTGCTTGTATGAAAATCTTCATCCGAGCTTTCCAATAGGTGTAATTAGACCCATTGAAAAGTGGAGGTCGGTTTGTTGATTGCCCCTCGGCTAGAGAAGTACCAACATGGGTTGCCATAGATCTTTGACTCTTTGATTGTTAGATCAAAGAAGGGCTAGAGCACCGGCTCTGATACCACTTGTTGCCCAGCTATGCAACCCAAGAGGGGGGGTGAATTGGGTTTCTAAAAAATTTTAAGCCCAACAGATTACTTATGAAGAACAAAACAAAGACTTTAATTCAATATTAATTTCCTAAGGCAGGAATGCAAGAATATAATAAAGAAATAAAGTAAAGAGATAAAGCACACCACAAACACAAGGATTTATAGTGGTTCGGTGCTAACCTTGCACCTACATCCACTCCCCAAGATCCTACTTGGGAATTTCAATCCACTATCCTTTGTATTCAACCCGAATACAAAACGTCGGAAACTCCGACACTAGCTATCCCAAGCTAGATCACTTGTTTCTCGGGTACAAGTAAACCCAAAACACTCCGATTTCAGGTTCGGATCAACCTTTTCTTGTTTTGGAAATCCTCCAAAAACAAGAACAAAAACTCACAAAGAGTAAGAAAATTTTGAGCACAGATTAATACAATAACAGCTCCTTAAATGAGCGAATATAACAATAAAAGCTTTACTCAAATGAAGAACCCCTTTTTCGGATTTTCTCAAAGTGGATGAACGCTTGAATGCTTGAGAAGAGGTTGATTGTTGATTGAAGATCTCTTGAAAGCTTTGAACGATCTCTAGATCAAGGTTGAAACAATAGGCGTGAAGAATTCTCTCCTTGAAAGATCTTGCTTTTCTCTTTCATAATCTCTCTGGTATATTGTGGATCCTCTCTCTTTTTCTTTTTGGATTTTTCGTTGATCTCAGGCTTTTTCTTGCAAATTTCGGATCCTTTCTTCTATTCTTCTCTTCTTTTGATTTCACGTTTGATCCGCTATTTAATCTGCAATTTCTTTCACCATTTAAAGTATTTTGTAGCATTAGAAGCAAGAGAAAACAATTTAGGTAGATAAAGAGCCGTTAGAGGATTTTTAGGAAGCATAAATGGTAATTAAAATGGGCAAAAAAATAGCCGTTGCTGACATTTTCCATCGCAGGGGTCGACTCATGAGTCGACCTCTGTTGCAAAAACCAGAGAATGCGTTTCTGGAAATTCTTGGCTCAAATTAGTAGGGGTCGACTCATGAGTCGACTCATGCCTTGTGGGTCGACTCATGAGTCGACTCACAGGTCGTGCCAAGCCAGAAAACTAGCGTGCCAAAGAGAATTTTTGCGTGCCAATCAGCTCACAGTGCCATGAGTTGACTCATGAGTCGACTCATGCACTTCAAACCTTCATAACTTCAAAAATATAAGTCCAAACACAATGAAATTTTCACCAATAGATTTCAAATCATTTGTTCTACCAAATGGTACTATCAAATTAAGATTTTAGTAAAATTATGATTTTGCCCTTGAAGAGCATAAGGACTTTTTCATTTTAAAATTATTTGTATCCCTTCAATCTGCTTTGTAATCATCAAAATCAATCTAGGAGCAACAGGTGGGGTTACTCCGGCAAGACCCTCCGACGCTCGAGTCAGTTCTCTACCTCAACGAGAATGGAGTGCTCGAACGAAAATTTTAGCAAAATTTTTAGGTAAAAAATGAGAGCTTAGAGAATAACGTATCTGGGGTCTTCTTTTATAGACGGGGGGAGTAGCGGATTGATAGCGACTGTTTATGATCGCCTCATCATGGGCCGTACGGGGCCAGGAGGAATTTATCATGAAGAGTAATGGGGTAGAGTCGTGGCTGTCACCATGGCTCGCCATGTGGAATCAGTTGCGGGTAGAGGAGCGACGTCCGTTGTCGCGACTCGTCAGGGAGTGATGGAATCGCACAGGATCCGCCGCAGGGAGTGGAGCAGAATCGTGGCCGTTAGTATGGCCTGCCAGGGAGTAATGGAGCTGCGTAGGGTCCGCCGCAGGGAGTGGAGCAGAATCATGGCCATTATTATGGCCTGCCAGGAAGTGATGGAGCTGCGTGGGATCCGTCACAGGAAGTGGAGCAGTGCTATCCGTTACTGTGGCCAGCGAGGGGGTCCAGACTTGTCGGCCAAAGTTTGGTTGGAGTCTGTAGCTGGAGTCAGAAATGAAGTCCGGCTCCCATAGGAGCCCGGGCGGAGTCTGCAAGTGAAGTCGTGGGCGAGGTCCGGCTCCCGTAGGAGTCCGGACAAAGTCTGCCTGCAATTAAAGTCAGAGGCGAAGTCCGACTCCCGTAGGAGTCCAGGCGAAGTTTACCTGTAGCTGGAGTCATGGGCGGAGTCTGACTCCCGTAGGAGTCCAGGCGAAGCCTTCCCACAGTTGGGGTCAAGGATGGAGTCCGGCTCCCATGGGAGTCCAGGCGAAGCCTTCCAGCAGTTGAGGTTGGGGACGAAGTTCGACTCCCGTAGGAGTCCGGACGAAGTCTGCCTGTAGCTGGCGAGATCAGGCTCCCGTAGGAGTCCGGTCAAAGTCTACCTGCAATTAAAGTCAGAGGCGAAGTTCAGCTCCCGTTGGAGTCCGGGCGAAGTTTACCTGCAATTAAAGTCAGAGGCGAAGTCCGGCTCCCGTAGGAGTCCGGACGAAGTTTACCTATAAGCGAAGTCGTGGGCAGAGTCCGGCTCCCTTAGGAGTTCGGGCGAAGCCTTCCTGCAGTCGGGGTCGAGGACGGAGCCCGGCTCCCATGGGAGTCCGGGCGAAGCCATCTAGCAGTTATGGTTGGGGACAAAGTTCGGCTCCCGTAGGAGTCCGGATGAAGTCTGCCTGTAGCTGGCGAGATCAGGCTCCCGTAGGAGTCCGGTCCAAGTCTACCTATGATTAAAGTTCGAGGTGAAGTCCGACTCCCGTAGGAGCCCAAACGAAGTTTACCAGCAGCTGGAGTCGTGGGCGGAGTCCGGCTCCCGTAGGAGCCCGAGCGAAGTTTACCTGCAGCTGGAGTCGTGGGCAGAGTCCGGCTCCCATAGGAGCCCGGGCGGAGTCTGCAGGTGAAGTCGTGGGCGAGGTCCGGCTCCCATAGGAGTCCGGACAAAGTCTGCCTGCAATTAAAGTCAGAGGCGAAGTTCGGCTCCCGTAGGAGTCCGGGCGAAGTTTACCTACAGCTGGAGTCGTGGGCGGAGTCCGGCTCCCGTAGGAGCCCGGACGGAGTCTGCAGGTGAAGTCATGGGCAAGATCCGACTCCCGTAGGAGTCCGGACATCGCGAAGAATCCGATCCTGCAATTGGAGTCGGGGGTGAGGTCCGGCTCCCGTAGGAGTCCGGACAAAGTCTGCCTACAATTAAAGTCAGAGGTGAAGTCCGGCTCCCATAGGAGTCCGGACGAAGTTTACCTGCAGCTGGAGTCATGGGCGGAGTCCGGCTCCTGTAGGAGCCCGGGCGGAGTCTGCAGGTGAAGTCGTGGGTGAGATCCGGCTCCCATAGGAGTCCGGACGTCGCGAAGAATCCGGTCCTACAATTGGAGTCGGGGGCGAGGTCTGGCTCCCGTAGGAGTCCGGACGTCGTGAAGAATCCGATCGACACTGGCGGGGTCCTGCCCGTCGGCAAAACTTGGGAGCGTGGCGGAGGCTCGGTCGCCAGGGAGGTTTGAAGAGACGTTGCCAGAGGTCGAAAGTCAGTTGGATCCCCGGAGGGTCACTCCCGTCACGAACTTCGGCTGGGGGGTATTTTATACCCAACAAAGTATATTTTTACATAGAAGGAATTAAACATGAGACAGAGAAGGTGGTTAGAACTGTTGAAAGATTATGATTTAACAATTCATTATCATCCCAAAAAAGCTAATGTTGTTGTTGATGCCCTTAGTAGAAAATTCGTAAAAAATTTGGCAGTTTTAATCATATATCAAAGCCAATTATTGAAGGATATAAGAAAACTAAAATTAGATATTCGAGTATATGACTCAACAGTACGATTAGCCAACATGAGGGTTCAGCCAACACTCATTGAAAGAATTATAGTCGTCCAAAATGATGATCCACAATTAATGAAAATAAGAGATTCAATGGAAGCTGGTGCTCAATCTGAATTCAAGATACATGATGATAGTTCGTTGAGATTCGAAAATAAAATTTGCATACCCAATGATTCGGTACTCAAACAGAAAATATTTCAGGAAGCACATCAGACCAGTTATACAGTTCATCCGGGAGGTACTAAGATGTATAGATACTTGAAGGAAATATACTGGTGGAATAATATGAAAAGAGAGATCACTCAATTTGTGGCTCAATGTTTGGTGTATCAATAAGTTAAAACTGAACATCAGAGACCTGCAGGATTACTTCAACCACTCAATATTCCAGTATGGAAGTGAAAACATATCACTATGGATTTTGTAACTAGACTACCTAAGACTCCAAGTAAAAATGATGCAGCCTAGTGTTGGAAAATGTGTCCCAAAAAGCCAATCGTCAAGCTGTTGACGGTTGAGCAACCAAGTATTGTAATTGATTTGTTAATAAATAAAATATATTTGGTATTTTCATCATAAGCTTTCATCTTCTAATGAACTCCGTTGTTATGATGAAGTCCTTAGGACTATTTAAGTTCGATAAAGAGAGGATTTATCGATTAGTCCTTAAAACTGTTCACGACCAAATGATAGGCTGTTAATAAGGACGACAGCTTCTATCGAGCATAGGTCGCTGTAGGCCATATGGGTTGGTTGTCCTCTTAACCAAGGAGTGTGGAGACACTGGTATAGCATACAGGTGAGATGTAAGGGTACATCGTCATTGAACGTGACCAACTCCAGAGCATTCTGCTGTCGAGAATGTCTCTGATGGGATATAGGTATAAGTGTCCCTTAGACTTGAGATCACCTCAGTGACTTGCAAGCAACTCACTGTGCTTTGGTACTGGACTAACTGAATTTCTAATTCAGGGATGGAAGGCTTCTGGGCACAGTCAAGTACTTGTGAAGTCAGAGTGTGATCGAGATGGGATTGACCACTCCAAGAGTTGGAGAAGAATGAGTCGCTGTATTTCAATTTAGCAAAACCTTGGCCAGGGTAATCCATCAGATGGATTTGATATTTTGAAATATAATGTGGACAACCTGATCAGAGTTGACAGTTGAGCTCTGGGGTGTCCTATGATCATTTTGGTCAAGGGGATGAATTATATGAAAACTATATCCGCATGGGTTCTAAGGATGTTGTTCTACACATTCGACCTATCCAGACGTCGGGTACCATTGCTAGATGGTCACTTCGATTGGTCCAGAAATTTATTTCTATGCTACCGGCTTAGGTTCAGACCTATGAGGTCACACACATTAGAGTTCATGATCCGATCGGATGGTTGATCAATGATTAAGAATCATTATAGGGTTAAATAATCAATACGATTGACATTTAACCCAATGCAAGTGTTGCAGGAGGATCGATTAGCAATTTGATTGCTAATTGGCTTAATTTGATTAAGCCAATAGGCTGAGATTAAGTCTAATTAAATATAATTTAATTAGATTTAGTTTGGGCTTGATTGGATCAAGTCCAATTGGTTTATTGGATAAGCCAAGTGCAAGGAAAGACTAGTCCTAGTTCAACTAGGACTTGGGTCAATCTAATTTCTAATTTGATTAGAAAATTAAATCAGATTTAAATCTAATTTAATCTGATTAAATTAGGTTCTTAATTAGGTTAAGACCTATTTTAATTGGGTTGATCTAATTTTGATTTGATTTGGTTTGGGAAATCAAATTAAAACAAGTTATGAGACAGAATCCTAGTAGGACTAGGATTCCACCTTGCGCCACATAAACCTTCTCCACGCCCTCTCTCTTATTCAACGCCAATCTCTACTTATTTTGTGCGACAAAAGCCCTCTCCCAGATCTCTCCCACGTTCACAAAAGGTCTCCTCTCTTCTTTCTTACATGGAAGGTGATTTGGATCAAATCTAAAAGGAATAAGTTTGGATTTCGAATTCTATGAGATAGAGTTTTAGAAATCCAAAACTCTTTCAATTTTGCACCGAATTTATCCAAATTTTTTTTGGAATTTTCATAGCTTTTAGGGTTTATATTTTACACCCTTTTCTGGTGATCCATGCACAAAAATATGGAGGAGGTGCTCAAGAGTTGGGCGTCCCTTAACTTGCCATGTTTGGATAAGCCTTGACTAGGTGTTTGACTTAGACAAGGACTCTATCATATCTCTCTATATAAGATGAGTTTCTTCATGAAATTTTAATAGGAGATAGTTTTTTGAGAGGCATTTCTACCATCCAAAAATTAGAGAGAAATACCTTTGGGTCGTGGAGATATAAAAGACGCAAGTTTGGGTATCTAGACAGAAAAACGTGAAGAAGAAGAAGAGGGTCTTCTTCTAGGGTTTTTATTTTCATATCTTTCCTCCTTCCATCTTGAGTTTCCTGAGAGCATCTCAGATCTGAAACTCCTCCTTCTACTTTCCATCTTTGGAAGAGTCCAAATCAAGAAGAAGGAGGCACCTGATCATCCATCAAAGAAGGATCAGCGCAGTACTAGCATACTGTGCTGATTTCCTGAAGCAGGACTTCTGATCGAGATTCGTGGGCTCGTGTGGATGACTCCTAGAGGCCGGACACATGTGCGGCTTGCAACATCATCCTTAAGCCCGGATCAGCGAGGTTAGAGCGTCTAACTTGCAAGGTAATAGATCTGATCTATTATTTAATACATACATTAGATGTAGCTAGTATAGAAACATGTTGATATGATCAACATGTAGTTCATACTATATTTATATATATTTTAATTTTTGATTTAATTCTATGTAATAATCATATAATAGGATCTTAGATCTAGGGATTTTTTGATCTTAGAAAATAAATTTTGATTTATTTTAGTCTTCCGCTATATGATCTTAAAAAAGTTTCAAGATCTAACCCTGAAACCCTAGATCTGGTTCCTACAATTGGTATCAGAGCCTAGGTTCTTTATTACATGATTATTTATACATGCTTAGATTATTTTTTAGATTAGATCTAATTTATAATCTGATTATTAAATCTAAAATTAAAATTTTAGATCAATCACAAACTGCAAGGTTGTCCTGCTGTAAGGTTTACCCCTTACAGTGCAAAGGTTGTCCTAGTTTGTGTAGATCTATCTTTAATCATAAATTTGTTAGATATGATCTAGATTAAATTTATGATTTATTAGATTTAAAAGATGTTTAAATCTGAAATAAAATCTCTTTGTTAATAATTTTTATGCAAAGAAATTGTTTAAAGTTGAAATTGTTTCAATTACATGAACCTGTTTAGATTAGATCTAAAGTAGTTTCATGTTTATTTCACTTGCATCTTGCATCTTGATTATGAATCAAACATGCAATATGGTTGGTAGAATCATATTGTAAAATTATTTTACAAATATGAAAAATAATTTTTGAAAAGCCAAACCCAACCCTCAGCCCAAAACTTAATTAAGAATTAAGAAGATGTTTGATTAGGTTCTAGGATTGTGAATTGAAGAACCTAAGACACAAATCATAACACATTGGGTTAATGGGTTAGTGAGAATTAGGTCCATTAATTGGGTTAGACCTATGGTTAGATTAAAGATGGACTTAATTAGAGAATTGACTAAATCTAATCAATTGTTGTCTTAGATTAGGTCAAGGATTCTCTAGATCAATTACAATAGTTGTAGTTGGTCAAGTCCATGTCTTTAACGAGAACCAAATGGACTTGATTCTTGGCTAAGCGGTCTAGCACGAACTGTTAGGTTGATCTAATCGAAACTAATTAAACCAGTTGGTGTCTAAGGTAAACCAGACCGGTGGTTTTTAATTGGGAGCCTGCTTACCTGGCCATTTCTGATGGTGTCTAAGGCAAGCTTTGGCAGACCCTCCCACTGATCGAACTTACCTGGCCTCTTGGTGAAATTATGTTTTGATCGGATCACTTGACTATTCGAGCTGACCCATGTCAGCTAGGTAAATCAGTGTGACTGATTTAGGTGCTCCTAGACCAGCCCTTTTAATGGTCTCCCTTAAGCTGACTTGGTGAAGTCAGTGGGAGAATCATGATAAGCTGGTTCATCTGACCTCATCCTCTATATTATTTAATCCTCTAAAATTATTAGGTCCTTAAAATGATAAAGTTATGGAGATAACTGAGTCATAGCCTCCCATTAAGGTGTTTGATAATGAGTCCATGAACTCAATAATCATTGTAGACCCAAAGGCCTGGTGCTTGTTGACTAATGGAATTATCACTCATCATATGATGACTTAGAAGTGTCTCTCTAATGGTGGTTAGGTGAGCCAACCAAAGTTGGGCTTAATCATTCGTTGGTTAGATACACCAAGTATGATCATGTTAATGGTTGGACCTAACCGGATCCTTACAGTGGAGGCCAAAGCCTACTGATTAGGTTTCTGGGGCAAAATTAAAATTACTAGAAATTATTTAGAGAAACAATTGGTTATGAACCTACCCTTAGATGTACATGGGTTGACCAACCAAAGTTGGGCATGTGTGCAGTCTAAGTGGATTCTAGTACCCGCTAAGGAATTAGGGTAATTCCTCGAGTGGAGGTAGAGGCTACCAATTCGAATAAAATAGTGGGAGAAACCTTTTGATTAAAGTCCAAATCTTTAGGTTTAATGAATCAATTACTAATTAGGTTATGGTTCTCTTTTGTGCAAATATTGCCACTTCCCTATCGCTCCGATCATTGTTGGACAATGATAAGTTGGTGGGACCCAACTTCGGTAGCTGGTACCGAAAGTTATAGATAGTCCTGGAGCATGAACGGATCCTATATGTGATAATGGATCCTGCACCTGAGGAGCCAGCTGTCAATGCACGTGGAACAGTCAGAGACACTTACTAGAAGTGGCTCAGTGATCGGACCACGGTGTGTTGTATCATGCTGGCTGCTATCATGAGCGACGAGTTCAGTCGCAGATTCGAGACGGCTCAGCCAAAGGACATGCTTCAAGTGTTGGAGGATACCTTTGACACACCCGATGACGTAGAGAGGCACAAGACTAGTTGTGCCATCTTCAACGCCAAAATACGGGATGGAGTCTCTATCACTGATCATGTATTGTACATGATCGAGCTGATGGAACGATTGAGCAAGCTCGGCTTTCCCTTGCATGAGCAGCTTGGGAAAGATGCAATACTGAACTCGCTGCCCAAGTCTTGTCTCCCATTCCTCACTCATTATAGAATGACAAAGCCTGAAGCAAACTACCATGGGTTAATGGGGTTGCTTCAGAACTTTGAGAAGGATCACCAACTCCTCAAGGAGTCGGTGAACTCAGTGAACTCAGTGGGAGGTTCATCTTCTGGTTCTCGACCCTTTGAGAAAGGAAAGAAGAACAAGAAGAAGAAAGTCAAGAAGGTGCAAGTTCAGGCTGGGACATCTGTGCAGAGCCAGACCAAAAAGATCAAGCCTGATAAGAGTCTATTCTACTGGCAAGCACCCTAGATTAGATAGTGTGTCAAATATCTACTTATGGCATTGGAGGCTAGGTCATATAAATAAGAACAGAATCAACAGGTTGACTCAAGAGGGAATCCTCAAAGTCAGTGATTGTGAATCACTTCCAACCTGTGAGTTCTGTCTTCTTGGTAAAATGACCAAGTCACCTTTTACTGAAAAAGGTGAGAGAGCTACTGAGCTCTTGGGCCTAGTACATACTGATGTATGCGGACCCATGAGCACCAGTGTTAGAGGTGGATATTTCTACTTCATAACTTTCACGGATGACCTATCCCGATATGGATATCTCTATCTGATGAAACATAAGTCGGATTCATTTGAAATGTTCAAACGATTCCGAAGTGAAGTAGAAAAATAAACTGGGAAGAGTATTAAAACTCTTCGATCTGATCGAGGAGGAGAATACCTTTCTAGTGAGTTTCTCACATATCTAGGAGAGAATGGGATTCTCTCTCAATGGACTCCTCCAGGAACACCACAGCATAATGGTGTGTTTGAAAGGAGGAATCGGATTTTGTTAGACATGGTCCGATCCATGATGGGTTTTTTGCTAGCTTGCTGATATCCTTCTGGGGATATGCACTCGAATCGGTCTGTTATCTGTTAAATAGGATTTCAAGTAAGTCTGTAATTAAGACTCCATATGAGATATGGATAGGGCGTAAGCCAGTACTTTCACACTTTAGGGTCTGGGGGTGCCCGGCCTATGTCAAACGATTAGTCACAGACAAACTTGGACCTAGGTCTGACAAATGCTCATTCATAGGGTACCCCAAAGAGATAAAAGGATATTTTTTCTACCATGCTGATGTTCAAAAGGTGTTCGTCAGCCTTAAGGCAATCTTTCTAGAAAAGGAGTTCCTTGGTGAAGGAACCGTTGCCTCTAAGGTTGAACTTGATGAAGTTCAACAGGTAGAAGGACCGACACCAATAGCTGAACCTGAGTCGGATATGATTAGATCAGATCCAGAGCCCAATATACCTACACCATTAAGGTGATCCGGTAGAGTACCGCGTCAGCCGGACAGATACTACGATTTCTTGATTCGAGACGGTGATCCCATTGAACTTGATGAGAATAATGAGGATCCGATCACCTATATGGATGCTATGCAGAGATCTGATTTCGAGAAATGGCTTGAAGCCATGAAATCCGAAATGGAGTCCATGAAGGTCAACGATGTATGGACATTGGTTGACCCACCTAAAGGGGTTAAACCCATTGGGTGTAAATGGGTCTTCAAAAGGAAGAGGGGCGCAGACGGAAAGGTGGAGACCTATAAAGCCCGTCTGGTTGCCAAGGGGTATCGTCAACGTTATGGTATTGACTATGACGAGACATTTTCTCCTATGGCAATGCTCAAATCTATTCGGATAATGCTTGCAATAGCTGCCCATCTAGATTATGAGATCTGGCAGATGGATGTAAAGACAGCTTTTTTTAATGGAGAGCTGACCGAAGAGGTGTATATGATACAACCTGAGGGGTTTACATCCACAGATGAGTCCAAGGTGTGCAAGCTTCAGAGATCCATTTATGGATTGAAGCAAGCTTCTCGGAGTTGGAACATGCGTTTTGATAAGGTGATCAAAACGTATGGCTTCATTAAGAATGGAGAAGAGCCCTGCATCTATAAATGGGCAAATGGTCCAGTTGTGGTATTCCTTGTCTTGTACGTGGATGACATTCTCTTAATCGGGAATGACATCCCCGCACTATAGGGAATAAAAGTTTGGTTGTCATCACAGTTCTCCATGAAGGACTTGGGTGAAGCATCCTACATCCTAGGGATGAAGATCTATAGTGATAGATCTAAAAGGATGCTTGGGTTATCCCAGTCCATGTACATAGACACTGTGCTGAAGAGGTTCAGCATGGAGAATTCCAAGAAGGGCTATCTACCGATAGGCCAAGGAATTTCTCTCTCTAAGAAGGATTGTCTGACAACTCCTGAAGAGAGAAAGCGTATGAGTAGAGTCCCATATGCTTCAGCCGTGGGATCTATCATGTACGCCATGACATGTACAAGACCAGATGTGGCATACTCACTAGGAGTAGTGAGTAGATACCAATCTGATCCTGGAGAAAACCACTGGAAAGTGGTTAAAGCCATCCTTAAGTATTTGAGAAATACTAAGGATCAATGGTTGGTTTATGGCGAGTCAGATCTGAAACTTGTGGGGTTCACAGACTCCAGCTTCCAATCTGACCATGATGACAGCAGGAGCGTGTCGGGTTATATCTTTACTCTGAATGGTGGAGCCATCTGCTAGAAGAGTTTCAAGCAGCATACTGTGGCAGACTCTGTTTGTGAAGCGGAGTACATCGCAGCATCGGATGCCGCGAAGGAAGCTGTGTGGCTAAGGAAATTCATCAACGAGCTCGGAGTAGCACCCTCCCTCGATGGTCCAGTCCTGCGCTACTGCGACAGCACTGGTACCATAGCTCAGGTGAAGGAATCCAAAGCACATCAGCGGACGAAGCATATCTTGCACCGCTTCCACCTGGTCTGGGAGATCGTGGATCGAGGTGACGTCGACCTTCAGAAGATCGATGGAAAAGAGAACCTAGCCGACCCCTTCACTAAAGCCCTGGCAATAAAGGAGTTCGACAACCACAAGTCGAAGATGGGTATTAGATACTGTGCCGAGTGGCTTTAGGACAAGTGGGAGTTGTTGGGAAATGTGTCCCAAAAAGCCAATCGTCAAGCTGTTGACGGTTGAGCAACCAAGTATTGTAATTGATTTGTTAATAAATAAAATATATTTGGCATTTTCATCATAAGCTTTCATCTTCTAATGAACTCTGTTGTTATGATGAAGTCCTTAGGACTATTTAAGTTCGATAAAGAGAGAATTTATCGATTAGTCCTTAAAACTGTTCACGACCAAATGATAGGCTGTTAATAAGGACGACAGCTTCTATCGAGCATAGGTCGCTGTAGGCCATATGGGTTGGTTGTCCTCTTAACCAAGGAGTGTGGAGACACTGGTATGGCATACAGGTGAGATGTAAGGGTACATCATCATTGAACGTGACCAACTCCAGAGCATTCTGCTGTCGAGAATGTCTCTGATGGGATATAGGTATAAGTGTCCCTTAGACTTGAGATTACCTCAGTGACTTGTAAGCAACTCACTGTGCTTTGGTACTGGACTAACTGAATTTCTAATTCAGGGACGGAAGGCTTCTGGGCACAGTCAAGTACTTGCGAAGTCAGAGTGTGATCGAGATGGGATTGACCACTCCAAGAGTTAGAGAAGAATGAGTCGCTGTATTTCAATTTAGCAAAACCTTGGCCAGGGTAATCCATCAGATGGATTTGATATTTTGAAATACAATGTGGACAACCTGATCAGAGTTGACAGTTGAGCTCTGGGGTGTCCTATGATCATTTTGGTCAAGGGGATGAATTATATGAAAACTATATCCGCATGGGTTCTAAGGATGTTGTTCTACACATTCGACCTATCCGGACATCGGGTACCATTGCTAGATGGTCACTTCGATTGGTATAGAAATTTATTTCTATGCTACCGGCTTAGGTTCGGACCTATGAGGTCACACACATTAGAGTTCATGATCCGATCGGATGGTTGATCAATGATTAAGAATCATTATAGGGTTAAATAATCAATACGATTGACATTTAACCTAGTGCAAGTGTTGCAGGAGGATCGATTAGCAATTTGATTGCTAATTGGCTTAATTTGATTAAGCCAATGGACTGAGATTAAGTCTAATTAAATATAATTTAATTAGATTTGGTTTGGGCTTGATTGGATCAAGTCCAATTGGTTTATTGGATAAGCCAAGTGCAAGGAAAGACTAGTCCTAGTTCAACTAGGACTTGGGTCAATCTAATTTCTAATTTGATTAGAAAATTAAATCAGATTTAAATCTAATTTAATCTGATTAAATTAGATTCTTAATTAGGTTAAGACCTATTTTAATTGGGTTGATCTAATTTTGATTTGATTTGGTTTGGGAAACCAAATTAAAACAAGTTATGAGACAGAATCCTAGTAGGACTAGGATTCCACCTTGCGCCACATAAACCTTCTCCACGCCCTCTCTCTTATTCAACGCCAATCTCTACTTATTTTGTGCGATAAAAGCCCTCTCCCAGATCTCTCCCACGTTCACAAAAGGTCTCCTCTCTTCTTTCTTACATGGAAGGTGATTTGGATCAAATCTAAAAGGAATAAGTTTGGATTTCGAATTCTATGAGATAGAGTTTTAGAAATCCAAAACTCTTTCAATTTTGCACCGAATTTATCCAAATTTTTTTTGGAATTTTTATGGATTTTAGGGTTTACATTGTACACCCTTTTCTGGTGATCCATGCATGAAAATATGGAGGAGGTGCTCAAGAGTTGGGCGTCCCTTAACTTGCCATGTTTGGATAAGCCTTGACTAGGTGTTTGACCTAGACAAAGACTCTATCATATCTCTTTATATAAGACGAGTTTATTCGTGAAATTTTAAGAGGAGATAGTTTTTTGAGAGGCCTTTCTGCCATCCAAAAATCAGAGAGAAATACCTTTGGGTCGTGGAGATATAAAAGATGTAAGTTTGGGTGTCTAGAGAGAAAAACGTGAAGAAGAAGAGGGTCTTCTTCTAGGGTTTTTATTTTCATATCTTTCCTCCTTCCATCTTGAGTTTCCTGAGAGCATCTCAGATCTGAAACTCCTCCTTCTACTTTCCATCTTTGGAAGAGTCCAAATCAAGAAGAAGGAGGCACCTGATCAACCATCAAAGAAGGATCAGCGCAGTACTAGCATACTGTGCTGATTTCCTGAAGCAGGACTTCTGATCGAGATTTGTGGGCTCGTGTGGACGACTCCTAGAGGTCGGACATGTGTGCGGCTTGCAACATCATCCTTAAGCCCGGATCAACGAGGTTAGAGCGTCTAACTTGCAAGGTAATAGATCTGATCTATTATTTAATACATACATTAGATGTAGCTAGTATAGAAACATGTTGATATGATCAACATGTAGTTCATACTATATTTATATATATTTTAATTTTTGATTTAATGCTATGTAATAATCATGTAATAAGATCTTAGATCTAGGGATTTTCTGATCTTAGAAAATAAATTTTAATTTATTTTAGTCTTCCGCTGTATGATCTTGAAAAAGTTTCAAGATCTAACCCTGAAACCCTAGATCTGGTTCCTACACCTAGGTGATTGTGGATCGATTGACAAAGTCTGCACACTTCTTACCAATTAGAGTTGAATTCACTTTGAAAAGACTAGCAAAATTATATATGAAAAAAATTGTAAGGTTACATGAAATTTCAATGACCATTGTATCAGATCGAGACATCAGATTTGTATCACAGTTTTGGAAGAGCTTACACAAGGTATTAGGAACAAAATTAAACTTTAGTATAGCCTTTCATCCACAAACTGATGGCCAGTCAGAGAGAACTATTCAGATCTTAGAAGATATGTTGAGAACTTATATTTTAGATATGAAAAGTTCTTGGGATAAGCATCTACCTCTGATTGAGTTCGCTTATAATAACAGTTATCAGGCTAGCATTGGTATGGCACCTTATGAATCTTTATATAGTAGAAGATGTCGATCACTGATTCACTGAGATGATGTTGGTGAGCAAAGAATATTGGGCCCCGAACTTATTCAACAAGCAGTCGAAAAGATTCAATTAATTAAAGAACGACTTTGAACAGCACAAAGCAGACAGAAAAGTTATGCAGATAACAGGGACGAAAATTAGAATTTCAAATTGGGGATCATGTATTTCTCAAAGTGTCTCCTTCAAAAGGAATCTCAAGATTTGGCATTCGTGGTAAATTGAATCCTAGATATGTGGGTCCATTTGAGATTTTGGAAAGAATTGGTGAGGTGGCGTATAGACTTGCCTTACCACCTTCACTTGCAGGAGTACATAATATTTTTCATGTTTCTTGTTGAAGAAATATTTACCAGATCCAAATCACATCATAGAGCTTGAACCCTTACAAGCAAAAAAAGATCTATCATATGAAGAATATCTGGTACGGATCGTGGACCATAAAGAACAAGTACTGAGATATCACAACATTCCTTATGTCAAGGTACAGTGTGTTAGATGTGTGCCCTAGATGCCAGATTGGCGACACATTCCTGTACAAATGTAAAGGTAAATTTATAATTTTGACTATAAATAAATAAAAGAGTTATTCTACTATCACATTGTGTACATTATATTTGTAATATATCTTTTGAGTTAGTAGGAATGTTAATTCATATTTTCAAGAGTTAAAAATTTAAGGCATGAATTTACATAACTAACTCATAAACAGCTCCTAACCATAGGATCATCATGAGGATAGTGATCGATCCGAAAGGTTGGTGTACGATCACTTCTTTAGGATAGATGAGTCTTGAGTCTATGGTGTGGAGACACCAGAGCGAGAGTACAGATATTTGTTGAGAACGAGAGTACTGAGCGTGACCACCTCGAGCAGTCATAAGGAAGTCTACCTTCTCGTCGATGACTAGCTCAATGCTGCAGTTGTGTGTCTAGTTCTTTGACCTGAGGTGCATCGACAGTTCACCTTGAGTGTGTTATAGTTTGACTACACCATAACTCGATCTCCTAGCCATTCAGAACCCTGAGGTGTATGTTGGCTGTAGCATATTCATTGTAGGAACTAAATCGCACCAAGATGGGATCTATCAACCTCGGTAGATAAGAGTAGTAGTCCTATGATGATCGAAAGATTGAGTCCTTAAGCCCATGGCCATGGCAGAGTGAAATAATAGAAAAGAGTTTTCTATTGGGGTTTCACATCGAATTTGGATCGATCGATTGATTCATATGACTGATGTTGGGTTTGACGAGTTCACCTTAACCCTAATTCAGTCGGAACTCATGATAGAGGAACTCAATCACACAGGTAGCTGCACCGAGAGGTTTGTCTTCATTTCTGATGGATTGCCACCATATACTGCTAGGTGTCACTGATAGATTTTGGGAGCAATTAGAATGATATTGATGATCGATCATTCTAATTGTCTGAATCAGAAGAGTTCTGATCTATCGAAAGGAGTTTCGATGATGTCGATGATGAGATCATGACATGTCTCATTACCATACGAAAAGGAACCTAACTGGGTCGCACAAATAAGAGTTAGGGTCTGGATATCATCAATTGAGCTAGCCCAGTTCGATTGATTTGGATTAGATCCAATTAGGTTCAAGAAAATCGTGCTAGCACACGATTGAGCCTAACTTTCTCCTCGTGCAATCTTTTTCATCTCGACTAAGCCAAATGTGATTTGACTCACCCAGAGAATTTTGAGAAGATTTCTCTCAGTCTGACTGGAGTCAATCCAGCTTAAAAAAGTCTTGTCTTAATTTATGAGATGAATTTAAGACAACACCTACCAATTTCTATCACCTGCCATTTTCATTTTAGGACATCGGTCAAACGTTGACTTATGGATCTTAAACTGAAGGCCACTTGGAAAGAGGTCATTGGAGAGTTTTTGTGGAGTGTCCACCTGCTAAATTAGGCCTCAAAGTGGGCACCAAGATCAGATTGGGCGTGCGCCCCAAGTGGATAAGGATAGAGTCCCATGAGATGAGGACTCTATGCCTTGATCGACTCAAACTGTTGGGCGCCAATCTCACTGTGTTTATCTAGTGTTGGCACCAACAGTAGGAGATTTTGGTGGGATTCTTATTTGATATGATCAGATGATATCACTCCACCAATCAAAATTTTTTCAAAATTAATTAGAATTTTTTGATTGGTCGAATGATATGGCACTGCATGGTGCAGCAGGGTCTATTTAAACCCTGTCTGCGCCTAGGGTTTAGAGAATCTACTCAATCCCTAGCAAAAGCCTGATATCCCTCCATTTCTCCATATCTCCTATAGTCTTCTCTCTCTCCTCTTCACATCCAAGAAGTTGGGCATCCATCTGGTGCTTGTCCAAGGCGTGGTGGCTCCCTGATCAGAAGGCTGCAGGGATTTATCGAGAAGCTGCTGCTCTAGCTTCAGAAGATCTTTTGAAGATCTTCTAGATCAGATCCAGATCTAATTTTTGGAGCAAAGATTCGCAAGGAGAAGATGATCCAGATCCTACTTGAGTGGATATTGGTAGAGGTCAGGCGACTGCGTGGCTATTTTTGAACCTCGAGCATTGCTGCGATCATCTACAGGGTAATCTAGTTATCCTAGAGGTATTTCTCTAATCCTCAAGTTTTAGATTTAATTTTAGATTAAATATCAGATAATAAGAATCAGATCTAATAGACCTTAGATCTAAAATAAAGTAGGATAATTTTTTAAAAAATATTCCACCCCAGATCTCATTAAATCCGGAAGATCCTACAAGAAAAAGATGGTTTTTCTTTCACAGTGGAGTCGACATTCGGAAAGAGAAGCTACTTGGGAACTAGAGGAAGAAATGAAGCAAAAATATCCCCAGCTCTTTGAGACCACAGGTATGAAAAATTTTGAGGACAAAATTTCTTTTAGGGGTGAAGAATGTGATGACCCAAGCCAAAAAAAAAAATAGGAAGGGAAAAATAAGGGGGAAGACTCCCGAAGGGAGTCTTCTTCCTCCTCTCACCGACTCCCAATCAAAGTCAGAAAGAGCCCCCTCCAACTCTATTTAAGGAGGAGAACCCTCCTCTCTCCCTCTCACCAAAGACCCGAGACCCAGTCAGCGGCAATCGCTAGAAAAAACCACCACGGAGACCCATCCCTATGCCGTCCTTCTTGCTCACCGAAAAAGCCTCACTGGTATCGGAGGTAAGCCTCCTCCCCTTCCTCTCTCTCCTCCTTTCTTCTCGTGCTGGTGTGCATGCTTGTCGGCGACCGAAGTTGCCGGATTTCTTTGAGAAAAAGGGGGGGTTTCCGATTTCGTTGGGTGTTTGGGCATCGGTGGCTGCGTCGATCACCGGCTTGGCCCTCCTCTTGCCGCTGGATCGCCCCCTCCTGCCGACGGCCGCCCCATGCCGGCTGTGCCGTCGGTCAGAACTCCAATGAGGGGATTTGAGATCCCCTGTTTCGGCCCAAAGTAACCCATGGGAAGAAGAAGAAAGAAAAAAAGGAAAAGAAAAGGAAAAGAAAAAGAAAAAAAAAAAGAAAAAAAAGAGAGAGAAAGAGAGGGAGACTTTCTCTCCCCGCTCTCTCTCTCTTGAATTTTTTAGGATTTATTAAAAATATATCTATATATAAATAAATAAATAATAATAATAAAATAAAATAAAATAAAATAATTTTGGATACTATCATCTAGTCAATCCGTGTCAGGACATTGGATTTTAAAAATTTTTATTATTTTTATTTGATAAAATTTTGATAAAAAATATGATATTTGACGTACCAGGTTCGGAGAAGGATTTTTTAGATTTTTAGAATCTCTAATTTGGATTTTCTTTTAAGGTAAGTAATATTTTATTTTTATTGAATTTATCTGATAAATTATAAATTTGAATTATATAAATTCATGACATGCTTGTGATTGAAATTATTTGTTGAAATTAATTATGATTGAAAATAATTGTTGAAAATTATTTATGATTGAAGATATTTGTTGTAAATTATTATGATGATGTATGATCATAAAGAATGATATGATTGATTTACTCGAATATCACTTATTTATATTATTTTTGAAATAATATATGAATTGAAAGATGATATGAATTGACAACCTGACTATGTAGAGGATCCTGCCAATGGGGGCATATATGTTGGCAATTTAATTTATCCTGAGGGTTTATGTCACCAGTGAGACCAGCGACATATCGTCAGAGAGACCAGCGACAAACCGTCAGCGAGACCAGTGGTTCCGAAGAACTTGCTGTCAGATGATTCGCAGCCTACCGTAAGAAGATACGCGGTATTATGACCCTGCCACAGAAAAAATATGGTCATAGTCATGGTTGATAAGAAGAACTTAAGAAATTTGATGAATTTAAGATGAGAAGCATAATTTGAAATTTTGATGAATTGAAATTTTATATATGATTAATAGTGTGATGAATTAAATTATTTATTCATGAATTTATATATTGATTTTATTATTATCAGTAAATCCATGTGTACAGTATTATTGTCTGATTTATTCAGTTAAAAGGTATACACTACTTACTGGGCTATTTAGCTCATGATGAGTTTTATATTTTTCTTTACAGATCCAGAAAGTTAGCATGATGCGGGATTTCGGTTGGGAGAGCGATTAGAGATGGAGTTAGCTCATTTGATTTAAGATTTTCTCAGAATTGATGCAAGACTTTTATTTTAAGTGTTGACTTTGTCAGATAATTATTTTCTTTTGACACTGAGTTTTGATTTTATTATTTGAAATAAGGTTGATCATTAAAATTGAAAATTTTTTTCAGCTTTATGTGTAAGATATCATGATGAGATGCCTTGCATGCTTATGAAAAAAAAATTTTTTGAGTATGTGGCGGTTGCCATGACCTTTGACTCACAATCTCAGGTCAGAGGCATGACATCTATGTTTATGTGTCAGTCAAACTCCAGCAGCCTTACTGTGAACAGTAGTATAATCTCAAATCAGAGGATCATTCACACAACTATAGTATTGAGACAATCATTGATGATTGAATAAAAATTTAAGTGATCTCTCATATGATCACGCTCAGTACTAGTTCTCGAACAACTATCCACACTCATCATCCAGTATCTCTATAATGTAGATCAAAGACTCATCTATCCTGAAGGAAGCAATCTGTGCGTCAGTCTATCCGGATCGATCACCATCCTCATGATGATCCTATGATCGAAAGTATTTAGGAATCAAATATATATCTCTAATTCTCAATATTTTGAGAATATGTATTGAAAACTAATTTCATAGATGATTCAAAGATACATCACATTTGAATGAAAGATAATTTACTATTTTATTGATCAAATCAATGTATTAAGTATAAAATTGATCCTAGAGTCATTATAATGTGTCAGTCATATTGGCTTCTAAGACATATATCTCACAAAGAGTTGGCATCATAATTTTTTCAAGTAGAGAAAGAGTCCTTCTATTGGTCAATCACTTCTTATTCCACACCTTATGCTTTGGTTTTCATGCAAAAAATAATTGTTAGCATGTAATGGTTAAGGGATGCCAAGACTTGGCATTCCATGGTATCGCCCCTTCTTTCCTATAAAAAGGGGGTGCTACATCAGGTTAGACATGCCAATTTGGGCTGAGGATAGGTGTGAGAATGAGAAGAAAAAGAGAGAAAAAATTTGGGATAAAGATAAGGAAAAGAGAGAAATAAAAAATAGTAAGGAAGGAAAGAGAAAAAAAAAAGTACGAGATGCTTGTCCTAAAATCAAATAGTTCATGTGTTGAACATATAATTTGATATTTGTGTGCTGAAATTATTTGGAAAATAATTTTTAAAGTGGTTTTAGTGGAGGTCTCAAAGGCTTACAAGTGGTGGTACAATCTGTTCTTACGAAAGATGATCGGCAGCGAACTTGCGAAGGATGATCGGTAGCGAACTTGTCAAGAAGGCTGCAGCATTACGTCGAATTGGGAAGGGCCTTGATCAGTCCCGTGTGGATCACCGTTAGAGGGCTTCTACTTTAGAGTCTTATGGAGATCTCAAAATTTTCAGATTATCATCTTCATGTTGGTATATGGCCTCTGATCTCTTGCTTATATACATGCTTATGTTATTTGATTGCAATCATCAAGGTGTTCCTAGGACTTTTGTGTTCCGATAGTCTAGTTTAATTATTAAACTTATTTTCAATAGTTGAATACATGGAAAAAATTTTAAAATTTATATTCTGCTGTATCATCTAAATCCAACAGTAGTATCAGAGCCATCCTTGATTGGTTCAATCAAATTTCATGTTATTATTGTGATATGAATTAGATCTAGTTCAAATTATATCAAAATCAAATTTTCTGATTGATGTTTAGTTGATGTTCTTGATATATTTTTATTAATGATAAAATATTATCTATCCATGATCAAACCTTGGATATGAAATTTCAAGATCTTTAGACTTGTGAGACAAGTTTAAAATTAGATTCTATGATCTAATTTTTGATGTAATTGTAATCCAGTGCAAATGATGTGCTAAGCCTTAGAATGATACATTTGATGTATATTGCCAAGACTTAAGAATTTTGCATTTGATACATTCGCCTAAGATCCAAGGGCCGACCACCATGTTATTGGGCACTCACCATTGTGGGTCTTCTATCTTGGTAGTTGTTCAAAGTATATGTGGAGCCAAAAAAATTTGGTCATGGAAAGGATGCATCAGACATAGATTAGGATTTTTGCCTATAGATTTATTTAACGATAATTCATTGATCTAATATGATTAGAATTTATGATTATAGATTAAATCAAATTTATAGTTCTAATTTGATTAGAAGTTATGTTTATTTTAGGTTGATCAAATTATCATTTACCTAATTTGATTAGAGTTTGAGTTATGGTTGATCGAATCTATCCTAACCTAATTGATTTAGGTTAACATAAGGATTAGTCAACCCAACTCAAAAAGGATGACAATTGATTGACTTAAAATTAAAATTTGGGTCAAGTGTTGAACTCGAATAAAAAATTCTAGATGGGTCTTATGTTCGAATATTTAAACATCTACATTGACATATTTATGAATGATATCACAATTAAGATAACATGAATAGTTAATTATCATATTGTATAATTATTATAAAATACATGTTGAGGGGTTATGGATTATGGTACATCTATGTGATGGATGTATGCATGAATGCTTCCTTATTAGCTGATTATATAAATGCATCTGCAAGAGTTGCAATAGGAGCTGGGTGCCCCTGATATATTATATTGTCCGCTATATCTTTTTTTTGTATGTTCCCAACTATTGATTGGGACTTTTATATTTTGATGTAAAATTATAGAAAAAAATTATTTAAAAATAGATAAAAAATTATTTTTTTATTTTTAAATAAAGATCGAGCATTCATGATAGTCTTCATGAATATGAAGACTGGACTACCAGATATTTGTAGAGCAAAAATACATTAAGATTGACCATGAGATGGTTTAATCTATAATGCACCTAGGGTTAGACCCATAAGCCATCCTATGACTTGGATGATTTTGCAAAAGTCTATAACTATTAGATTTTCTTTATATGCTCTTACATGTTTGTATTTAGAATTAAAATTGTATATGATGCATTTTTAAATATATATATTTTGGATGTGCATGAGATCTAAGTTTCTCATTTAAATTATATTAAGTCATAATGATGAAGTGTTAAGAACACTCCCATGTCTTTTTTCATACTAAGTCAGTATTATATCAAGAACCATAGTAGGCTTGTTGTATAATCCACAAGACTTGCTATGAGGACTGATTTGATATTGTCTTAGTGTATAATGAAGCTAATGGTACTTAGCTCATACTAAGTCAATAGAGTATGTCAAAAACTATAGAGAGTTTATTGTGCTATCCACAAGGCTTGCTATAGAGATTGATATGATGTTGACTTAGTGATGCTTATGGTATATTTTGGTAGTGCTATCTAATTGTGCTATCCACAAGGGTAGTATTATTTAGATATGACCATATAGGATTGAGGGGTATGACTTAACTAAAACACTATAGTTTGTTGTACTATCCATAAGGCTATAAGTATTTTAGAGGCAAAAGTTATATTGAGAGTTGCATGAGATGTAATTGGTAAAGAGTTACATACCCTTGAACTCATAGGAGCTTATTGTGCTATCCACAAGGCTTTTCATGAAGAATTGGGATTTCAACCCCACTAAAGAACTAGATAATATGTTTTCTCATTTTTATACTTGAGGGTTATGAAATTCATTAAAATAGTGGGAGAGACATTTAGATAAAAATCTTATCTAAATTATGTATGTCATCATGAGTAATCCTTTTATATTCTTATATATCTACATCTTCACTATCACTGCATGGCATGTTTGATGTTTTTAAATTGACAGAATTTCATGGAATGGTTGAGGATTCTGAGAATAGTTCTCATTTAGGTGATAGTTTCCTATTCTCTTAATTTTGATTTGATCGGAGATGATACTATAAAGAAAGAAAAATCACATATATGATATGGTGGATGATAGTATAACTATCAAGTATATCTTGATTAGCTTGATTAAGTCATTATCATGGATGGTGAGTTAATTCTAGATTTGATCCTACTAACTATCCTGGATTCCTTCTTTAGTATCTCCTAGGAGAAGAAAGGTGAAGATAGTCTTCACTATAGATACCTATTATCATTACAGCAATGATGAGCATTAGAGATAAAAGTTACAAGAGTTGTCTTGCAAATGTGAAGCAGTAGCAAGATGCAAAAGTTACATCTGCTAATGGTTTGTATATGATATAAACTAATTTATCATTGAGAGCTTCAGCTTTAAAATTTTGGATATGTGATACCTTATATAGATTCTACTTATGCAAAGTGTTACTGGAACTATAAAGCTGAAGATAGGTGACTACATGCTTTTAGCACTGATGGATAGTCCATTCATGCTAAGGTTGTAGGAACCTATATAACCTTCTAGCAAGGTTTAGAAACTAATAAACCATTGTTATATGCCTGAATTTATCAAAAATATTATTTTAATTTTTTTGCTATTGTAGCATGATTTTGAAATTAATGTGAAAAGTAAAAGTTGCTTTACTTCTGATAAATTTTAAGGCTATAGATTTATGATCTTATACTTCTATCACTCAATGATATTGCTCCTCATGTTGATAAGAACAAGAAAAAAATATGTGATGGTCACATATCTCTGATATTGCCAACTTGACCATTTTTGTGAGTCAAAGAGAAATAAGTAATACAAAGAAGAGTTCTTTGTTTGTATGATTTTGAATCATATAGAACTTATAAATCTTATCTTATAGATAAAATGACCAAGATCCCATATATTGGACATGAGAAAAGGCGAGAGCGAGTTATTAGGTCTTGTATATGTGGACGTTCAAAGGTTAATAATATCTCAGCCCAGAGATAGACACTTCATATGAGATATGGTGTATTCTCTAATTTGCTTCATAAATCTCATTCTAGAGATATGTCCTAGAAATTACTGCATATATTTTGAATTAGATATCGTCAAAATCTATTACTAGTACTCCATATGAGATATGAAAAAAGACAGATTGTCCAACTTATGTGAAAAGAGTTGATGTATATAAGTTTTGTGTTAGAACAGATTTATATAAGTTTATAGGTTATTTTGAAGAGTAGTATGTGATACTACTTCTACCATCCTACTGAACAAAAGGTATTTTGTTAGTAGGTATGCTACCTTTTTGAAAAAAAAAAATTCTAAGAAGTGGATAGTGGGAGGATAATTGAACTTGAGAAGTTTAAGACCTATGAACTATACCATCATAACTTGTGGAGTATCCACAAGTTGATCCTTGACCAAATATGCCCATTGATGAGGCACAACTATGACACACACCTCTTTATCGAAGATCAATCCGAGTATGAAATATACCACTCAAAATATGGATTTGTCATTGAAAATGATGATACACCATACATCATTAAGAATGATGTTTCCTTGACCTATTCGGAGATACTCATGAGTAGAGACTCTGACAAATGGTTTGAAACCATGGAATCCGAAATGTACTCCCTATACATCAACCAAGTATGGACTATAGTTGAAGCACCTATGGGTATGACCCAACAGGCTGCTAATAGGAATGTCAATCCAGATTTTTGCTTGCTATTGCCACACACCATCTAGAGAGTTTATCTCTAGTGGGAGGATAAATCCATTTATGGATTATAGCAGGTATTGAGGAATCGGTACTTCTATTTTTGATGAGATAGTCAAAATAATTGACTTTATCAAATATGGATGAATTGTGTGTGTGAGAAGATAAGTGGGAGTCCTATTAACTTTTTGGTATTTGTATGTGAAAGACATACAGCATATTGGGAAGGTAGTCCTAATATTGCACTCGGTCAATGACATACTTATCACAAAAGTTTTCATGAAAAAGATTTGGGTGTAGCATCCAATATATTTGGTATCTATAGTGACAGATGTAAGTGGGCATTAGGCTTGTCCCAGTCTAGGTACATAGATTTTATGTTGAAGGGGTTCCACATGAATGGGTGTAAAAATGTTTGCTTACCCATATGTTTTATGTATCTAACTTGATGTGATTTATGCCTTATGCATAATCATTGATTTCAGGTAGATCCATGATAGGATTTATTAAAATCTATGAACAGCATTCTCAAATTACTAGAGAAGTACTAGAGGAGCAGTGAATTGAAAGAGTTTCAAATAGCAAACTTATTTGACTCAATTGATTGCTATGAGTAAAGATTGCTAAGAAAAGTTGCCTGATGAAAGGTTCATCACTGAGTTAGGTATGGCCTCACTAGAAATCCACGCATTCCTAAGGTACTTTCACCTCATTTATAATTTGATCATAAAATGAGTTCATACTTAGAACAGTAAAATGGACCAGTTCATTAAGCCTTAAAATAGCAGCAGTGTGTTCGCCACCTTATTACATGGGCATCAGGTACAGGGACGATTGGCTTTAGTGCAAGTGGGAGATTGAAAGAATAATGTCCTACAAACCAATCGCATAGGTAATATGAAGAAACTTTTCTGTATTTTTCTTCTTACTCATTTACATGATATTAGTAATTTTATTTATAAGCTATTGTGTTTTATCATTTGCTGCATCATTTTTTATGATCATGATAAACCCCATAGATTAGGACAATGATTTTAGGACCATGATGAGATCATGCCAATGAGATCTAAAATTTTGATAGCTCCAATCTAAAATATTCTCAATCATTGGATCATCAAGTCGGAGATTGATGATACCGATAAGATTGGTATATCTAATGTATACTCGATGGAGAGGATGGTTGATCTCATAATCACTTGTGTGGTGACACTAATATAAGGATGTAGGTACTCATTAGAGATGAGTTCACTGAACTGACCCACAGAAAGAATATCTGATAGAATCTTACAATATATCGATAGATGGTTCTCTAATGAGAGTGGTGCAAGTGATCCTTTGATCAGAGATCACCATGATACCTTATGTATATGGATCCTTACTTTGGTTTATTCTCTAGCATGCCACTTTGAGATATATGTAGGATATTCTGAGTATGGTGAAGTGTGTATGGAGGTTGTAAGTGATCAATAATGAATCGATCACTCCTTATAAGAGGAGAGAATATCCTATGTGATCTCATAGGATGATGACTTTGAGAGTCTTTAGCCAAAGCAGGGATGAGCAGTAGAAAAAATTTTTACTAGTTCATCAATCGAGTCATCATCATTGGATCGAGATACATATGGATAGGTAATTGGGCTTGACGTAATTCTATGCCCTAGCCTATCTGGGATGTTGTGTGATCGAAGGATTGAATTGCATGGTAACTCACAATGGAAGAATAATTTTGATATTTCTATCAAATTTTAAATCTTTCGGGTAGTCATGACACGTTGCTAGACATCAATCTTGACTTGTGGACTTGTCAGAATTAAAAAAATTTAATTTGAAAATTAATTAGAAAAAGTTCTAGTTGATTGGGACTCTTGGGCTGACCTAATCTAATCAGATTATGGTTACGTCAAGAGTCTGGGTCCACCGCTAGCTAGATTTAGAATCCAATGGGTCACATACAATAGAAATTTGATCTTGGTCTAATTTATTTAGATTTATTATAAATCTAATGGGTTAATTAAATTGCTAGCACATGAATTAGCCTAAGTTTTTAATTGGATTTAGTGCAAATATATTTGTGCTAACCCTTGACTTATTGCCTTAACCTAATGTGATTGGGTTTGAACCTATATTTAAATAGGTGGCTAATCTAATTTTTATGGAAGTGTTTCAAATCAGATTAACCTCCTCCACACCAAAAGCCATGCACAAATAAATTCCATGCCCCATTAATTTTTGGTGTTAAGAGGAGAAGTCCTTCTCACTTACTCCTCTTAATTATCTTACCAAATTCCACACGTCCCTTTATTTTTGGCCACATGGGATGGAACCTTGGGATGTGGCGATGCAGAAGAGAAGGAAGAGTCCTTCTCTGGCAAGAAACTTGAACACCAAAATTAAATTTGGATGCCCCTCCTTTTGTGCATTGAAATGGAAGAGTCCATCTTGTCTTGGACTCTTCATTTTCACGCATTTTCTTTATCCCCACACACCAAGAGTTGGCATCATAATTTTTCCAAGTAGAGAAAGAGTCCTTCTGCTAGTCAATCACTTCTTATTCCACACCTTAGCCTTTGGTTTCCATGCAAAAAATAATTGTTAGCGTGTAATGGTTAAGGGATGCCAAGAGTTGGCGTCCCATGTTGTCGCCCCTTCTTTCCTATAAAAAGGGGGCGCTACATCAGGTTGGACGTGCCAATTTGGATTGAGGATAAACATGAGAATGAGAAGAAAAAGAGAGAAAAAATCTGAGATAAAGACAAGAAAAAAAGAGAGAAAAAATAGTAAGGAAGGGAAGAGAAAAAGGAAAGCATGAGATGCATGTCTTAAAATCAAATTGTTCATGTGTTGAACATATAATCTGATATTTGTGTAGTGAGATCATTTGAAAAATAATCTCTAGAGTGGTCCTAGTGGAGGTCTCAAAGGCTTACAAGTGGTGGTGCAACCCGTTCTTACGAAGGATGATCGACAGCAAACTTGCGAAGAAGGCTACAGCATTACGTCGAATTGGGAAGGGCCCTGATCAGTCCCGTGTGGATCATCGTTGGAGGGCTTCTACTTTGGAGTCTTATGGAGATCTTAAAATTACCAGATCATCATCTTCATATTGGTATATGGCCTCTGATCTCTTGCTTATATGCATGCTTGTGTTATTTGATTGCAATCATCAGGGTGTTCCTAGGATTTTTGTGTTCCGATAGTCTAGTTTAATAGTTAAACTTATTTTCAATAGTTGAATACATGTAAAAATTTTTGAAATTTATATTCTGCTGTGTCACCAAAATCCAACATCTAATATATCATCAACTGAATCATCATCTTCTAATCGAGATATATTTAGATAAGCAATTGGGCTTGACATGATTCCATGCCCATTACTCATCTGGGATGTTGTATGACTAAAGTATTGAATTACACAATAACTTGCCACTGAAGAATATTTTTGATATTTTTATCAAATTTTATCTCTTTTGAATAGTTATGACATATTTCTAAATATCAATCTTAACTTGTGGACTTGCAAGAATTAAAAAAATTTAATTTAAAACTTAATTAGAAAGACTCCTAGTTAATTGATGTAATTGGGCTGACCTAGTCTAATTGGATTAGGGTTAGATCAAGAGTCTGAGTCTACTGTTAGCTAGATTTGAAACTAAATGGGTCACACACTTTAAGATTTAATCTTGATCTAATTTAATTAGGATTTTTATAAATCTTAGGGGTTAATTTGATATGCTAGCATATTGTATTAATCCAAGTTTCTAATTAGGTTAAGTTCATAGTGTTTGAGCTAGACCTAACCTATAGCCTTAAACCTAATTGGATTAGGTTGATTTCTTGCCTTAACTTAAAAGAGTTTTAGGTGAGAAAGGAGTCCTCCACATCATTCCAAAAGTCCACACCAATTTATTTATGAGTGCCCACTTTTCTGCATTAAGAAGGAAGAGTCCTTAATGAAGTCTCTTGATTTTCTCCACGCCACCTCTTGGTATCTCACTCCAATTATATACAAAAAATTTATGGGGCATAGAAGAAGAGGAGTCCTTCTATATGAAGGCTCTTCTGTGCCATTTATTTCATCAAAGAATTAATTCTATACATGAAGGAAGTGGAGTGCCAAGAGTTGGCACCCCTTGGGACTTCTAGCCATCCTTTCATTCCCTATTTAAATGACACACCTCTTATGGAATAAGGGCTGATATTATTTGACGTTTAGGTGTGTGATAAGATACAAAAAGGTCAGAAAAAATTAGAAAAAAAAAGATAAAAAAATTGAGAAGAAAAAATAGAAAGAAGAGAGGTGAGGAAAAAGACAAGTGTGGTGTGCTTGTCCTAAGGTTTGATTTTTTTCATGTGTTGGAGTATAAAATCAATTCCTAGGTTGTGAGATTTTTGGAAAGAACTCTCTTGGCGTAGTCCTAGTGGAGGAATCGAAGGTAAACAAATGTTGGTGCGACTGTTCTTCAAGAAGGAAGCTGGCAGCACTCTTGTGAAGAAAAGGCTACGGCACTACACTGGTTGGGAAGGACCTGTCATCTTTCATGTGGATCATCGTTGGAGGACTTCTACTTTGAAGTCTTATGGAGATCATCTTCTTACCATATTGCTCATTTTAGAAAGTATGAGTTTCTAACTCTTTGCATGCTGGGTTTTGATTTGTTCGATATCTACAAGGTGATTCTAGGGTTTGAGTTCCGGTTGGATAGTTTTAATTATTAAAGCTTCTGATATGCATATTAAAAATTTTTTAAAATTCATATTCCGCTACATGACAAGAACCCAACAATCACAACCCATACAATCCTTATACTTCCCCACATTCAATGCACAAATTAGAAGTGATTAAATCTATCATTCCTACTAATGTGCTATTGCTGGCAACAAAAAGTTTTGCTTCAAAAATTTAGAACTAAACTTTTTTTTTGCTTTAACTAAATATGGAAGTACTTCACTTATATGACTTTAGACATTAAAATTTAGATTTAAAATCTATGTCTAGTTTGGGTAAAAATTTATAACTTACCCTTTATGTATATTACTTTATTGAACAACTACTCCAATAAACAAATAATAAAATAGACAAAATCTAGATAAAAGTCTAGCTTTTAAATTCTATATTTTGATATAATGTTTGCAATAAATCATGGCAAAATTCAAACTCTAAGTCAAGCAATACAATAGTTTAAATTTTAACATTGCTAATGGGGTACTAGTCTACTTTTTAAACCCCAGTTTTAAACCTTAATTAGCAAGCCTTCTACATGATTTTCTTCTTCCAAAAACCAAGACTCTTGAGTAGGAATAACTTTAATCATGTTCTTTCCCTTAAATCCTTAGCAATCCTTGTTTGTTCTTCTTTCTCTTCTTGAAGAATGATAAATCCTTTTTCTTTCAATGAGTTGTACGATGATGAGCACCTTAATTAGCAAACATTCCACAAGATTTTCTTCTTCCAAAAATCAAGATTCTTAAGTAGGATTAACTTTAATCATGTTCTTTTCCCCAAACCCTTTGCAATCCTTGTTTGTTCTTCTTTCTCTTCTTGAAGAATGGTAAATCCTTTTTCTTTCAATCATTTTAAAAGTTTCTAATGAGTTATGAGCTATCGAGGGATTTTTTTCCTAACTAGGATAAGTTGCTCCCATAGGAATGAGTTATGAGCTATCTATGATTTTTTTTCCTAACCTGGATATGTTGCTCCCATAGGGTTGAGTTTGATTGAAAAACACTTGAGATTTACTAACTTTGTCGATTTGTCCTAGAAAAGAAATGAGAGAAGCAAGTTGACAACCATAAGGAGGCATCTCCTCTACTAGAGTTAACCCCTTAGGTAAGAAGAGAGCTTAAGAGCATAAGAGCCGACTCCCATTCAAGAAGAGCCGTCTTCCAGATCTAAATGCTGAACTATAAAGATAGGAGCCATCTTTGCTTGGGCAGAAGCCATGCAAGAAAACCAACAAATCAAGAAGGAGTCATCTCCACTCTCTTAGGAGCCACCTCTGGGGGCTTGAACCAAAGTACTATATCAAGGAGCCATCCCTAACATGTAAGGAGTTATTTTAGAGGTGTAAAAATTGATAGCACTTCATCAAAGGAGCCATCTCCAAAGTTTAGAAGTGCATTGGCGTGCATGAGGAGTCGCCTCCAAAGAAGAGCTACATAATAAGAGCCACCTCTAGTGCTTAAAAATCGACCAATCAAGAACAAGAGTCATCTCTGAATGTTCGAGAGTTGCCTCGTACATTGAAAAGTTGAGTGACAAAGGATAGGAATTGCCACTAGAAGATTGGAAATCATCTCCAGTCTTAATGCCTAACCAACTTTATCCGAGAAGTCATCCTCAAAAAGTGAGTTGACCCATTAGAATTAAGCCTATTGAACAAAGGTCAGGAGTTATCTCCAACATCTTAGGAGTTGCTTCAAGCACAAAATAGTCGCTCAACCAAAAGATCAAAAGTTTCCTCTAGGTCACTTGGAGTTGTCTCCAGGAGATTGAGCATACTACCATAAAGAGTCAACACAACATTAATCTCAAAAATCATCCACAACAATTGAAGATGTAAATTTAAAAATATTCAAATAGCTAGGTGTCAACTCTTAGCTAGGAGTCATCTCCTCAGTGGCAAGCTGAATAATAAAATGACTAGAAACAACCACCTACACTCTATGTCGACTGCATTAATGAGTGGTTAGAAGCTTCCAACAGCTACAAATAGTGACTCCAGGCTCTCCAGTTTAATGTCAGGGTTTCTTCACTTAATGACAATAAGAACAAAAGATTAATTATAAACAAATAAGAACAACAAGAAGACTTTGCGACCTTTAAAATTAGAATAAATTAGACCTATTTTAGTAAGCTAGGTGGGATTGCATATAAATTGACCAAAATTGTAGGCCCATGAAAAATATGTCATTCCCTATGCTAGCAACCTTAGGTGTGGGTGTGTAAATTGGATTTATTTTAAAAAAATTAACTTAACTTAGATTATCTTGAGTACCCATGAAGGTACAAGACAATAAATTATTAAGCAAACAACAAACTAATGAAATAATAAAAGGAAGAGAAACGGACAAACATAAAGAACACATATGTTTTCATAGCTGTCCAAAGTAATCCACTCCTACATCCACTCCCCAAATCTCTTTTTAAAAATTTCACTAGATAAAGCTCATATTTATATAGTCAGCCAACTTCAGATGCAACCATATTTTTTACACTAAAGTTTCCTCGCTGAAACCATCAAATGCACCAACTAACTTATGGGCATTAGCCAAGCGTATTCCTTGAGATCCTTTCCAGATCTCACAAAATGCAGTGTAGTGAACATACTTTTTACAACATAGAAAAACCTCTCTAGAGGTTAGTAACACCAATATAGCTTTTAGTAAATGCTTCTTCTGTTAAAAAGGTGCTGAGATCCGCCACATGAAAGTAGTTCACTCAAAAATTCAAAATAGTTTAAAATTATTGTCACTCGAGGGTAAAAAAACTGTCACTGCATGTTTCCGGAAGCCCTTGGGCTCCAATTTTCTATAACTATTATTTGCTTGTAATTTTATTAAGTGCAACAATAGAAATAGCAAATAGCAACATAAAAGTAGAGCTAAAAGTACATTAGGGAAGTTATAGACCCAAACTAATAGAAAAGAACTTGGTATCCATGAGATAATTATTCAAAGCTTAGGTATCCATAAGATGATTATTCAAAGCTTAGTTGTAAATCAGAGTGAACATCCTTTGCCTTGAAAAGAAAATAAGTGAACAGCCTGGTAGCAGATCAAAGGAACATCCGTGGTCTTATAAAAAAAAGGATAAAGAGCATCGTAGGAATGCATATATAAGTTCCTGCAATTTGTTGATTTAGGCACAGTCTCAATGGGAGTATTTTGGGAAAGGGAATATTTTGGAAATTAATAGAAAGAAGGAGATTTTTCAAGAACAAAATTGTGAAAGTTTTCACATTAGAATATAACGCTTTTATACGTACTAGTTAAAGTTCACATGCATATGCATATGAAACTAATTTACAATGAAAGGAAATTTAGTTCATTGTAAATTAGTTTTGTGATTCAAAATACTAACTCCAAACATATCTCAGTGTAGTTTAAATATAAATAAATAGTTCTATCAATAGATATTTTATTTTTATAATGATAATGAATGTTAAATGCCTCTTATTATATTTAATGAGAGGCCAAGCCTTGACTTCCATCTAATTTTGATTAAGAATGATACACTAATATATCCCAATCCATGATCAAGCTAAAGCCCTACCTAGCCCAAAATGGTTGGTGAAGTAAGTGAAGGTATGGCTAATTACATGATAAAATTGATATGGATGCAAGTAGAAAGCCCAATATCTTCATGGCAGACAGCAGGAATCTACATGAGAATGTCTAAGAGCTAAAAAGCCACCCTATTGGTAGAGATTTGATAATTTGAAAGCAATGTTCAATTGTCACGCCCCCGATCCGAGATTGTGAATCGAGGGTCGCGGCAACCGCCGCATACTCATGAAGAACTCTCTCCATAAGCATTAAAGGCATCTCATCACGATATCAATGCATCACAGCGGAATAAATTCAAATAATTATTATTCAACTGTAATTCAAGTAATTAAATCAAATGTCTTACATCCAATAAAAATTTTACTAAAACAATAGATCTAAGTTCAATGAAGTTGACAATGCTAAATCTCGCCTCTAAAAGCTCTGTCCCAATATTTCTTCCCACGCTCGAAATTAATTATCTGAATCTGAAAAATAGAAAGAAAGGTAATGAGCTAGACAGCCCAGTAAGTAACAAGTATCTCTACCAGATATTTCAGATATTATATAATTTTCAAGAATAATGCTGCAAATAAACATAAAAATATATTTCATGCTGATTTAATGCAAATCCAATAATTTCAAATATTCACATATAATATAATTATAAATCCGATTCGATTCAAAACACTCGTAACTCAACAGCCTCGACTATGACCAACATTTAACCCCCATTGGCGGGGTCCACAGAACACCAGCGCACAACCCCCACTGGCAGGGTCCACAAATACCAGCGCACAACCCCCACTGGCAGGGTCCACAAACACCAGCGCACAACCCCCACTGGTAGGGTCCACAAATACCAGCGCACAACCCCCACTGGCAGGGTCCACAGAAATATAGTTAGGCTGAGAGCATAAATTCGATCTGTATCAAAACACTTTGTACCATAATATATCATAATCTTTCACTAAACATGTGCATAAATCGATATACCATAACATTTCAAAAGTACTTTTCTTTCAAAACATAATTTCATAAATCATGCATAATTTCAGAGAATAATTATTTATTTTCAGAATAAATATGGAATATCTCGAGAAGATAATTTATTACTTACCTTTCATGGAGCACTGAATGAACAGATCGACTAGCTTCTAAGAGATTCTTCCGTGCCTATTATCCAAAATTATATTTTTATATTAATTTTAATTCAAAATTAAATCTAAACAAATCCCAATTCAAAATCTCACTTAAAATCGACTCTTTCCTAAACTCGATCAAAATCATCAGATGAGACCTCCCACTACGCTAATCCTAGAGGAATAACTTTAGAGAGAGAGGAATCCATCAAGAGAGAGAAATAAGCTAGAGAGAAAAAATTCTAGAGAGAGAAAGTAGAGAGAGAAAGTCCAATTCCAGAGAGAGAAAGTCAGGGTTCAGACTGAAAAGAAGAGAGAGGAGAGAGAGAAACTCTCTCTCTTATCTTTTTTTATTATTATTATTATTTATTATTATTTATTTGTTCATATATATATATATATATAAATTATATATATATATATATATTTTTTTTTCTCTTTTTTTTTCTTCTTTTTCTTCTTTTTCTTTTTTTCTTCTTTTTCTTTCATTTTCTTTTTCTCTTTTTCCTTCTTTCTCTTTTCTTTTTCTTCTTTTTCTTTTTCTTCTTTTTTCTTCTTCTTCTTTCTTTCTTTTTTTTCTTTTTCTTGGTTCCTTCCAGGCCGAACAGAGGACCGGCGTCCTCCGGCTTGACCGACCGTTCGGGCCGCGGCCGCCACGGCGGAGATCGACAGCCGACGGGGGCCACTCCCCCGGTCACGGAGGAGCGTGGCCGGCGATCGATTCCGATCGGCTGCACCGAAAAATCCAAGGAAAAAGGCCCAAAAACAGGATCTCTTTCCCGATGAAAAATCGACGACTCTCGTCGTCGGCAGCCGGGCACAGGAGCATGGGAGGAAGGAGAAGAAGAAGGAGACTCACCTCGGCCTCCGGTGACCTCGTCGGCGGGCAATCACGACGAAAAATTGAATTTTGTCCGCGGCTTTGATCGAGAAAGACGGAGAGAAAGAGAGGGAGAAGAGGCCGATGGATCGATTCTAAAGAAAGGGGAGACCTTCTTATAGAGGGTTCTAGGATTTCGAGGGTCCTAGGACTCCTAATGCGCATGGGTCTCGCCGGAGAAGAAGACTACTACCGGGAGTCTTCTTCCCGGTTTTTACTCTGTTTTTTTTTTCATTTTGGTGGGCTGAGATTGGGCTTGGCTAGGTTTTGGGCTATCACATTCTTCACCCCTAAAAAGAAATTTCGTCCTCGAAATTTTTCATACCTGTCACCAATGTATTGGAAGCCTGTGCATTCTGTTGAGTAAGCGCATAGACTCTTCCCTGGGTTTTAGAAATCTGTCCACCACCCTTATGTTGTCCTTCATGAGTTCTTTGGCCAACTTGATTTTCAGTATTTAGCGGGCAGCTAGCAATTTTATGATCCTTCTGACCATATTTGAAGCAAGCACCTGTATTCCAATAACAATCCTTGTCTGCATGATTTTTGCCACATCTGGAGCATGGCTCACCATCAATCTGTTGAGTCTTATTGTCTACTGCTCTCTTAGCTGATCTTTTGATGTTTTTATTATTCTGCCTTGTCTATCATTTGATTGTGCTCTCTTTCTTTGCCTTCTTTCCCTTTCCATGCGTTCTTCATTGACTTCCCTTTCAATTATCAGTGCTTTGTTTACCACATCTGCATAAGTTGTCAATTCATATGGAACCACTTGTTTTTCGAATCTCAGTTCTCAGTCCCATCTCAAACTTGTGAACACATTCTTGCTCACCATCCACTAATCTCAGAGCAAATTTTGCTAACTCTGTAAATTTGCTTCATATTCAGTCACACTCATACCCTTTTGCTTCAAATAAATAAACTCTTTCTCTTTCTGGATCCTTATACTCCGAGGAAAATACTGATCATAGAATGCAATTCGAAATCTTTCCCAGATAAGTATTTCGCCGTCTTGTTCATGCTTGCGCTGTAGTCGCTGACACCAGTTGTATGCTTCTCCTTGTAGTAAATAAGCTGCATATCGAATCTTTTCTTCATCAAGACACTCTTGGACAGCGAAAGCCTTTTCCATCTCCATTATCCAGTTGTCAGCCTCCAAAGGTTCAGTAGTCCCTTGAAAGCTGGAGGAGCAAGCTTTTTAAATTCTGAAATGTTGTTCCGTTGTACTGGTTGCTCTCCATGTTATGGTGGTAGATGCTGATGTTGTTGTGTATCTCGTTGTATCTGCTGTTGTTCAAACATTTGCTGCTGTATTTGTTGTTGCGCTTGTACCATCCTAATTAGGGTCTGCATTAACTGAGCCATATCTGGTTCTTGACGTGCTCTCGAAGCACTCCCATTAGGATCTACGACTCCCTCTCCTGAGGGTGCCACTGGTCAGATGGGAGTGCTACCATCCCGTGGTTGTGATGTCTCTCTTGCAATTCCTTGAGTAATTCTTGTCATTCTATGGGGAGGCATGATAACCTTGTAGTAGTAAACCTTATTAGATTCATTGATCTATTTGTAGGATGGGTTTATTTTGATGCTCATACTCTAACGTCCCAATATTCCTAATGTTACCCACCTACACTCATACTATGTTAAATTCTATGTGTCATAATTTATCCACTTATGCTCTGATACCATATTAATTGTCCACGCCCCCGACCCGAGATTGTGAATCGAGGGTCGCGGCAACCGCCGCATACTCATGAAGAACTCTCTCCATAAGCATGCAAGGCATCTCATCACGATATCAATGCATCACAGCGGAATAAATTCAAATAATTATTATTCAACTGTAATTCAAGTAATTAAATCAAATGTCTTACATCCAATAAAAATTTTACTAAAACAATAGATCTAAGTTCAATGAAGTTGACAATGCTAAATCTCGCCTCTAAAAGCTCTGTCCCAATATTTCTTCCCACGCTCGAAATTAATTATCTGAATCTGAAAAATAGAAAGAAAGGTAATGAGCTAGACAGCCCAG